>NC_061512.1:268546433-268586618 GCF_022539505.1 Lolium rigidum
GGTCGTTGGGCCCTTGGGGAGAGAGATCAATCTAACATTAGATCAATCTAACATTCTCCCCCTTGATCTCAACTTTACTTTTAACTTTATACTTTCGCTTTATTCGTTTCATTTTGGATCAGTCCATAGGGCATGTTTCATCGTCACAGCTCTATTGCCGATAGAATCAGACTGACCACAATACACTTCTCGTCGTTTTGAAACAAATTCTTTTACTTTTGGGCCTCTATGATCCGGGATAGGTAAGACTTTCCCTTAAACCCATGCCGGCTACGTGCTCCTTGAACACTGCTGGGTGGTAAGCCTTTCGTTAAGCGGATCCGCAAGCATATCTTTTGTCCTTATATGCTCGAGACTTATTGTTTGATCCTGGACCTTGTGTTTCACAACATAATACTTAACCTCAATCGGTTTCGTAGCATTACTCGACTTGTTGTTGTGAGCATAAATCTACCGCGAGGCTCATTGTCGCGGTACATCTTTAGTGGTTTGTCAATACAATCTACCACTTTCAAGTCGGGTATGAATTTCTTTAACCATAATGCACTGCCCCAGTGGCTTCATAACATGCTATAAATTCTGCATACATCGTGGATGATGCAACTATGAGTCTGTTTGGAGCTTCTCCACAGAAATAGCTCCCGCGAGGTGAATACATATCCGGATGTGGATTTTCTATCATCTTTATCCCCCGCAAAATACTGCATCTGAATACCCTCTTATTTCTTAGGAATCGGATCTTTTGTATGTTAGCATATAATTCTTTGTGCCTTTCACATAACGCAATGCCTTCTTTACCATTTCCAGATAGTTCGAAACACTGGATTTTCTTGATATCTACTGAGTACTCCGGTGATAAATGCTAAGTCGGGGCGAGTGCACACTCGTGCATCTTGTAGGCTTCCAATAGCCGAAGCATATGGGAACCGCTTTCATTTGATCGAGCTCGTATTGATTTTGGGGACTTTGATGGTTCCCAAAGCTTTGTGCCCTTGACTATAGGGGCAGGTGTGGCACTTGCACTTGTGCATATTATACTTACTTAGAATCTTTTCTAAATAAGCCTTTTGCGATAGTCCTAATACTCCATTGTTTCTATCTCGGTGAATTTCTATGCCCAAAACATATGACGCTTCACCAAGATCTTTCATATCAAAATTTGAGGACAAGAACTTCTTTGTCTCTTGCGATGAGACTAACATCACTGACTGAGTAAGCGAATATCATCCACATACAAGATTAGGAAAATATATTTCCCACTTTTAAACTTTGCATAAACGCAATTGTCCTCAATATTTTCTTTAAATCCAAATCTCTTAATTGTTTCATTAAACTTTAGATACCACCTGTCATGGAGGCTTGCTTTAATCCATAAATGGATTTCTTTAGAGGCGGCATCCCATTTCTTCTTTGCCTTCCATGATAAAAACCCTTGGGTTGTTTCATGTAGACATTTTCTTCTAAATCCCCGTTTAGAAATGTCAGTCTTTACATCCATTTGATGCAACTCTAAATCAAAATGTGCAACTAGTGCCATGATGATCCTCGAAGGAATCCTTACATGAGACCGGAGAAAATGTCTCATTGTAATCTATCCCTTCTCTTTGTGTAAATCCTTTTGCCACAAGTCGTGCTTTGTGCTTTCGACATTCCCATTGGAGTCATATTTTATTTTGTGAGACCCATTTGCGGCCCACTGTTTTGGCTCCTTTAGGAATATTCTCTAAGTCCCAAACATTGTTGGTACTCATCGATCTCATTTCGTCTTCCATGGCCTCCACCCACTTTGATGAATGCGGGCTTCTCATGGCTTCTTCATATGAAGTGGGATCACCTTCCCATATGAACTCTTTACGTGTTGTAAACTTTGTAATCGGTCGAAATGGCTGATTTTCTGGCTCTTGTAGACCTTCTAGGGGCCACATTCTCTTGAGCATTACGTGTTCCTCAACTTGTGGCTCAGCTTACGGAGGTGAGCTGTTGTTGCTCCCTTTGATGCTCAACAAATGGTTCATTTGGCTCACGACGGACAGGTTCCGAATTTTCACTCATCGTTGTCATGGGTGGAGTCACAACGGCGCTTGCACCACAGTCCCGCGAGGGATCGTCGGTACAGGTGCACATGGTAGCGCAAAAATGGCTCCCGAGTCATCGGATTAGGTGCATGCACCCTCTTCTCCTCAAGATCAATTTTCCCAGAGCTACCATGCTCCACAGTCATCATTTCGTCCTCTAAGAAGACATCATGTCTCGTTTCCACAAACTTTGTGTATTTCTACGGACAGGTAGAAACGATAACCTTTTGACTTTCGGGATAGCCAATAAAATGGCAGCATTTGACGTTTTTGGTATCTAACTTCGAATATTTGGATTGAATACTTTGGTCTCGGTAGGGCTCCCCCACACTTTCGGGTGGTTTAGAGAAGGCACTCTCCCTGTCCATAGCTCATACGGCGTTTTGGGCACCGATTTGCTTGGTACTCGTTTAGAATGTGAATAGCGGTTTTTAACGCCTCAATCCACAATCCAAATGGTAGGGTGGAATAGCTCATCATACCGCGCACCATATCCATAAGGGTACGGTTAGCGCCTTTCAGCTACCCCATTCCGCTGAGGTTCAGCCCAGACATCGATGTACCGGCGACTATTCCGATCCCTCGTAGAAACCTTGCAAAGGTCCGAGGACTTGGCCATATGGAGTATGTCGACCGTAGTACTCCCCTCCACGATCGAGACCGACTATCTTTATTCTTTTTATCATGCTGATTTTCTACTTCAGCTTTGAATATTTTGAATTTATCCAACGCCTCGTTCTTTCTTTTATTGGATAAATATAACCATATCGGGAGTAATCATCCGTGAATGTTATGAACGAATCATAGCCATCCACACTTTTCACCGGAAATGGTCCACATATATCGGTGTGAATTATTTTCTAGTGTTCTTTGTGCTTCGATTTGCACCCCTTTTAATTTGCTTTACAAATTTTCCTTTAATGCAATCGATGCACTCGTTCTATGTCCGAGAATTCTAATGGAGGAAGAATATCGTTTTTAACGAGTCTTTCTATTCTCCCCCCTCGAAATATGGCCACAGACGACAGGTGCCATAATTTCGATGATTCATCAGATTCTTTTCCTTTTCTTTCCTTCTTTTTCGACGAGGGTATTTGTTCATTCACTTTACACACGGACAATACTTTTTCACGCAAAGACAATAAATAAAGCTCATCATGGAGTATAGCAACCCCAACATAAGAATTATTACACCATATGGCACATTTGCCATGTCCAAAATAACATTGATAAGCGGCTCTTTATCTAAGCGCGATACACTTATTAAATTTCTATGTATGGAAGGAACAAATAAGACATCTCTAAAAGCGAGAATAGTCAATCCATCGGCTAGCTCCAAGAGGACGTCGCAACAGACTT
The DNA here is from genome assembly GCF_022539505.1 of Lolium rigidum. Lineage (NCBI taxonomy): Eukaryota > Viridiplantae > Streptophyta > Magnoliopsida > Poales > Poaceae > Lolium > Lolium rigidum. The sequence continues at coordinate 268,549,868 of NC_061512.1, forward strand.
CAACTTCTGCTTGAATTCCATTCGCGACTTCAACGCATCCTTCGTCTCTTTTCATAGTCCTCGTCGAATGGAATCCCTCAGTAAAGAATTTGCAACATGAACGGTTGCACTCGAGTCAATCCACCAAGTAGATTTCAAAACTGTGTATACGGGGATTCATTTACAAAGGAAACTAAATTGTTACCTTTCTTTGCCATTAATTCTTTCGTAGAAGCGGGCAGTCTTTCTTGTAGTGCCCGGTCTTCGACGGTGAAGACACCGATCTTTGTTCACCGGCAATGGCCTCGTGTCTGGAACTTCGATCGTCGCATTGGGGCTTTACCATATTGCTTTGAAGGAGAACCATTGTTGCTTGGTGTGAAGGGCCTTTTCTTATTGTCCTTCACATAGTTGATGGTCCCTCCATTACGTGCCTTGAGTCTATCCTCCTCTTGCACACACATGGCAATGGTCTTTTCAATGTCCCATTTCTCGGGACTCATGTTGTAATTGATGACAAAGTTGTCAAGCTGTTGTGGCAATGAAGCCATCACCAAGTGAAACGAAGTGCGGGCTTCAGCTCCGGGTCGGCATCCATGGGCTTCAACTTTGCAGCCAGGTTGCTCATCCTGAGGATGTGCTCACGATGCCATGTGCACCTCCCGAGTATACTTTAAGTCACCGAATTGCTTCAACAGGCTGGGTTGCATATGTCTTTGAAGAACCAGTGAGCTGGCTCTTTATCTTTTCTAGGTACTCCCCAGACGGAAGCACACTCGTAATTGAGCCCACAATGGCGTTCTCAATTGTATTCTTTATAAATGCCATGCACTTTTTGTTGGCGATCCGCCACTTTGTTCTCTAGGGTGTAGGACATCTCCACAGGAGCATGATCCCTATTCTTTTTAGCCCATGCATCATCAGTATCCCCATCAGCTCTGACGGGGTCAGCAGGCTTGATGGGCTGCGGTGTGTCAACCACCTAGTCCACCTCAGCACAGACGAAGGCGAAATCCACCTTCTTTCTCCATTCTGTGTAGTTATCCCCTCTAAGGGTGGGAACATCCTTGATGCAGCTCATCAAGTAGAACCCTCCTGAAAACCACAAAGAAGTGAGAACAGTACAATTGCAAATTATAATCCAACGTTGGTCCGAATTAAAACATGCAACTGTTAATGCAAATAAAACTATATCACCGTTGGGCAGAAATAGAGATAAATGCACATATCATTGCTATTTGCAGCGGAAACTGTGAACTTTAAACTTTAAACTTTGAACTTTTCAGAGGCATTTCCTTTACTTTTTAATTTCTGAACAAATATTTCGTTGGTCCTATTTGTTCAGAAAAAAAAACTAGACAAAATTTTGGCCAAAAATGACCCAAAACTGCCTAAAAACGCCTCTGTAATTAATAAAGCGCAAAACCTGTAATTACCGAGCTGGTACTGTCGTGGCCACGCGGCCCGCACGCGACGGCGACGCGGCAGCACGCGCCGCCCACGCGGCGCGGCGACGCGGCGCCCTAGGCCAGCAAGCGCGGCCCGCTCGCGGTGTGGCTCGCAACGCGGCTGCGCTGCGGCTGCGGCTCGACGCGCGGCCCGGGCGGCCCGCACACGGTGCCCACGCGGCGGCCACTCCTGGCCGTCGGATTCGATCCGACGGCTGCCCTTTACTTTCGCTGGGTATAAAAAATGCCCAAACGGACAGAAAACCTAACCCTAGCTCATTTCCCCCCCGGCATGTTCTTTTCATCTCTCTGGCGGCGGCGCGGAGGCTCACCTCCCGCCCGCGCGCGCGGCTCCGGTTCTGTTCAGCCGTCGACGGCCGGCGGCGGCAGCGGCCCACGCCTGCCCCACCTCGCTCGCTCTGCCGGTGATGGCGGCAACAGCCACGCGCTGCACGCCCCACTCCTGTGCAGCAGCCGGCGACGGCCAGCGGCGGCAGCAGCCGGCAGCTCTTTGTACGATGGGGAAACGGCGGCGACGCCCGTTCTTCCCCTTTTCTTTCTTTCTATCTGTATCTCCACCACCAGATCCCGTCGACCAAGCATGGCGGAGAGAGGACGCGCCGACACCCCTCTGGCCCTTTTGCCGTCGCGTGCGCCCGGTGGGCGCACCGGCGTCAAACGGCTCAGGGGCGGTGCTAGGGTTCTTTGCCGTACTCGAGCAGCCACAGCCACACGGTAAGCACGGTGGGTTTCTTTTCTTTTCTTTTCTTTGCTCCCGTCTCGCACAGCCGTAGTAGCAGCAGGTGAGAGAGAGTAGTTCTTCTTCCAGGTGCCTCGGCTTGCCGATGCGCACCTGAATCGAGAGGAACGGCGCGGCCTTGCGGCGGCGCTTACTTTGCCGGCGGCCCGAGGCCCTGGCCGGTGACACCTTTCTTTTCTGTTCGGTGGGAGGGAACTAGGGTTTGCTGTTAACAATTTCTACACAAAAACACGAGATCTACGCACTAGCCATAGCTCTGATACCAATGTTAATTTCTATGGATCAACTAGGGTAGGATCTGTGTGTGTAGGGGCTGTGGCTGTTCATGCGACTTTGTATCTGAGAGAGAACGAGAGGGATCTAGAGAGAGACGGTGTACCTTCTCCCTTGGAGGACGATCCGTCGGACGCCGACATGGTGACGGCGGCGGATGGAGTGGATGAGCGGTGGCGGCGGTGGAGCTTCCCGTCGGCTCAGCGCTAACCCTAGATCGGATTGGTATGTCGGTGGGGCGTACGGCAAACGCGGTGAACCTCGTACTGCGAGCCGCCGGCCCTCACCTCTCTTTATAGCGCTGGCGACAGGGGCCCACCAACCATAACGGGTTGGGCGCCCCCGATCAGGGCGCAGGTCAAAGGGGGCCCGGTGGGCCGTTGGGCCCACACGGGAGAGAGATCAATCTAACATTAGATCAATCTAACATGGACTAGAGCTTGAGCGACAAGTCCAGCTCCGGTGCGGCGGCCGCTTCTCCGTCGTTATGCTCCGAGGTAGGCCAGGCCCAGTTCACCGCTGCCGAAGTAAGGTACGCCCTCCAGAGCTGCTGCTGCTCGCGGCGGGCGTGGAGCCGATGTGCGAGAACGGGCGGCGCCGGCGCCGGGGTGGCGGCAGCGTCGCGCCTCGCAAAGGCGCGGCCGAGCCGGTGCGCGTTCTGGTGGCCGCCGAACGCCTTCCTGCTGAAGAACCTGCGGTCGCAGTAGTCGCACGCGAAGGACGCCTCGTCCCGGGCGATGGCGATGGCGGTACGGCGGTCGATGTTGCCGGCGGGGAGCGACGGCGTCTGGAGGCGGAGGCGGAGGTCGAGGCTGATCACGCCGTCGTGGTGCGCCGCCGTGCTCTCCATCGGAAAAGGCAGTGGATGGATTATCGATCGAGTGAGCAACTGGCCGAGAAAGTCGCCACGAAGAATGGACGGCTCTGCTTGTGTATTATGATGCATGCAAACCCGAGACCGCGAGACGGTATATATACAGAGATGAAAAGGAGGTGGCCGGCCGGCCGATGGATGGAGAAGGTTCCGATGGCCTGTCATGGCGATGGCATGAACAGCTTTTGGAGGCACGGTGATGGCAGGACGACACAGGCCAGAACTGCACGCAAAGCCCTAAATTAACATGCATGTGGCCGCTCATTTGGCAAGGGTTGACCAAGGGGGAAGGGTTAGACCCAGGTCACGGCGGGGAGCGAAAGTCTCGGCGCTAGCCCCACCAGCGACTCGAGTTGGTTCCCCTGTCGGCGACGGCGGCTTCGCCCGCTTCCCCACCGGCCGATCTCCTCGTCCCCGTAGTCTTTGTTTAGGTTAACCACGGATCCGGCTCGCGTGTGCGCCCTGTTCCCCGTGGTGCTCTCCATTGCTGCAGCAGTTCCCTCTCCCTTTCACAGAACCGGTTTCCCCTTTTTCTCTTTCCTACCACCATACAGCCTTCCAATCGCGGCGGCGAGCGGTCGTAAGACACTGGTTCCTCCTCCGCCGGGGCTGGCCCAGTCTGGTGTGGGTGGTGGAGGTAGAAGTTGGGGTTGAGGATGGCGAAGGAGTTGGGCGTAGAGGGCATGATGCGGAACATGAAGCTGTCGGAGGCGGAGAAGAAAGGCGTCCGGATCGAGTGGGACAGAGGCAAGCAGGTCGGCGCCTCGGACCCTCAAGCCATTGGCAAGCTCTTCTCGGAAAAGCCGGCAATTGCGAGCGCCATGGCCGCCGCTCTCGGGCGAATCTGGTGTCCCCTCAAGGAGCTCCTCTGCAAAGACCTAGGTGACAATCTGTTCCTCTTTACTTTCAAGCAACACTCGGGGCACTCTCGTGCACTGAAGGAGGGGCCGTGGATGTTTGATAAGAGTCTGATAGTGATGCGTGAGCCTAATGCCACTAAAGCTTTTGATGAACTCGAATTCAAGCATATCCCTATTTGGGTTCGGGTTTCGGGGCTGCCTTTTGGGATGATGAATAGAGCTGCTGGCGTTATTATTGGGAATGAAATCGGCGAAACCATCCAGGTAGAGGTTGATGAAGAGGGGATGGCCATAGGAAAGGTCCTAAGGATTCAGGTGCGCCTGGATATAACACTCCCTCTGCGACGGGGAGTGATGGTGGAGATCGACGATGCAGGAACTGAGAAATGGTGCCCGGTTGCTTATGAGTACCTCCCAGATTTCTGTTTTGTTTGTGGCCTCATAGGACATCTGGAGACTGCCTGCAATGTCATATTGCCTCCCACTGAGCAAAAACAATATGGCTGTTGGTTAAAATTCATCCCACAACGCAAGAGAAGTGACGAAGGGAGCTGGAACAAAGGCTATGAAAGAAAGAACTCAGGGCCTTGGCGAGGCAGTAATTCTGGGGACTGGAGTGGGAGGAAAACCGGTAGCGACGCTGATGACTGGAGGAAGAACAAGCCAAAAGAGAGCAAAAAGGGGGAAGAAAAAGAGGTCACCAGCCCGCTAAAGCTCTCAGCTCCTGTGAGCAAGGGAGGGTCTCAAAAACAGCTTGTCTTTTCTGCTGAGGGTGGCCTGACTCTGCATCCTTCTAAGGAAATCACTGCGACCCCTGATGGTGCTCTCGGAGCACCCCCAAGCGAAGTGGAGATGTCTGTCCAGGATCTACCGATGCTGCCAGAGGCGAAGCAAGTGAAGGTAAACCCCCTGAAAGGTGATATCGCAGGAGTGCAAAAGCCTTTGTCAACGTTCAAACGCAAGGGTAGAGATGGTAGAGCTAACGGTGCTAAGGGAGGCCCTTCTCTAGCTGGGGAGAAACGTGGGGCTACCCCCATGGATGTCGATACAAAGAAGGCTAAAAAGCTGAAGAATGTGGTGGCAATACAAGAAGACCAAACAAAAATTGTGGGGCTGGCGAACCAGTCCCGCGAGTCGCAATGAAGTGTGCTTCGTATAATTGCCGGGGTTTGGGGAATGGCCCGGCAATTAGAGGTCTCCTGGATTTACAGGAGAAGGTGGACCCCGATGTTTTGTTTTTATGCGAAACAAAGCTGGATACTGGTAGATTGCAATGGTTGAGGTGGAAGTTGGGTTTGACTAACATGGTGGCTATGGATTGTGAGGGTCAGAGTGGTGGGCTCGCTCTCTTCTGGCGTTCAAGCGTCAATCTCACCGCAGGGCTGAAGTCTAAATACCACATTGATGCAATTATTAAGGAAGATGATGGTTTTGAGTGGCGCTTCACTGGTGTCTATGGGGAACCCAAGACTGAGCTGAGGGATGCGACTTGGCAGCTGATGAGGTCCCTTAAAACCCAGAGCAATCTGCCCTGGGTATGCATGGGCGACTTCAACGAGATCCTTTTTGCCTGCGAGAAGGAGGGCGGGGCGGCTCGGCCCCAGGCCCAGATGAACAAGTTCAAAGAGGCCCTTGAATTCTGCGACCTTCATGACCTGGGCTTCACGGGTGATCCTTTCACCTGGCGTAACAATAGCCATGAAGCCGTTTCTTACATCCGTGAGTGGCTGGATCGGGTGGTGGCCTCTGAATTATGGTGCACCCATTTCCCTGGGTTTAAAGTCATCAACGACAATCCGCGGCACTCTGACCACCGCCCTGTTGTGCTTGTCTTGGATGATGATAAAAGAACCAGAAGTTGTGGTGAAAAACAATTCAGATTCGAAGCTAAATGGCTTGAGGAGGAAAACTGCAATGCTGTGGTGGAGAATGCGTGGCTGCGCGAGACCCGTGGGAGAGGTGGTGATGCGGTTGCTGCCCTGAAAGGTGTGGCCTCTGACCTGAAAGACTGGAGCAATAACACCCTTGGGGACCTTGAGAAGAGAATTGCCAGAGTCAAGAAAGATCTTGAAAGATGGCGCCGGATGGAGATCTCGAAACAACGGGTCAACAGAGAGCACGTGCTGCGTTATAAGCTTGAGAAAATGGAACACCAAAGAGACATGTACTGGCGGCAACGGGCCCACGTCAAGTGGTTGGAGAAGGGGGATCGCAACACCTCCTTCTTCCACTCGCATGCCTCGGCTAGGAAGAAGAGGAATAAAATTAAGAAGCTGGCCCGTGATGATGGTGTGGTGGTGGAGGGGGAGTCGGAGATGGCGGCGGTAGTGACTAACTACTTTGATTCTCTCTTTACTTCCTCCACAGGTCACCGTCTTGAGGAGCTGCTCGAACATGTCTCGCCGCGGATTACTCCGTACATGAACCAACACCTGCTTAAAGACTTCACTGCTGATGAGGTCAAGGAGGCCATGTTCAGCATTGGCGACCTCAAGGCCCCGGGCCCGGATGGCATGTCTGCAGTGTTCTACAAGCGATACTGGCACCTTGTTGGGGACCAGATCACTGCTGAGGTCCTGGCTATCTTGAAGGGCGGTGGCCTTCCACCTGAATGGAACGATACTACTGTGGTTCTTATCCCTAAGGTAACCAACCCTGAAAAAAATGAAAGACTTGCGCCCAATCAGTTTGTGCAATGTGCTTTATAAAGTTGTGTCGAAAATGTTGGCTAATAGGCTGAAGTTGCTCTTGCCTGACATCATAGCCCCTAATCAGAGTGCCTTTGTGCCTGGCCGGCTGATTACGGATAACATCTTGTTAGCTTATGAGGCTACTCACTATATGCAGAACAAGAGGACTGGCTCTCAGGGGTTCGCTGCTCTGAAGCTCGATATGAGCAAGGCGTTTGATCGCGTTGAATGGCATTTCTTGGAAAGCATGATGGCCAAGATGGGCTTTGATCGAAGCTGGATCGATCTGATTATGGAGTGTTGCTCCACGGTGAAGTACAAGATCAATATCAACGGCACCTTGACTGATGAAATCTTGCCAGGTAGAGGTCTCAGACAAGGGGACCCCATATCCCCCTACTTGTTCCTTCTTTGTGCTGAAGCCTTCTCTTGTCTCTTAAATAGTGCTGATTCTAGAGGTGACTTGGAGGGTGTGAAAATTTGCCCGGAAGCCCCGAGCTTTAACCATTTACTGTTTGCAGATGACTCATTGATACTCATGAAAGTTACCCCAGAGAGTTCAACTCATCTGCAACATGTGCTACAGCTGTATGAGGTTTGCTCGGGACAGGTTGTCAACGTGGATAAGTACTCTATCATGTTCAGCAAGAATACAAGGCAGGCTGACAAGGCTGCCATGATGGCTAGCCTTGGTGTGTCTACTGAGACTTGGAATGAGCGCTACCTAGGGCTCCCGGTGTATGTTGGGCAGTCAAGATCAAAGGTTTTTGCCTATCTCAAGGATAGGATCTGGAAGCGCATCCAAGGTTGGATGGAGAGGATGCTCTCAAAAGTGGGCAAGGAGATCCTTATCAAGGCTTGTGCCCAGGCTATACCAATCTTTGCCATGACCTGTTTTGACATCACCAAAGGCCTCTGTGATGATATCAACTCTATGATCTGCAGACATTGGTGGGCTTACCAGGATAATGACCACAAGATGCATTGGCTTAGTTGGGATAAGCTAACTCTGCCAAAGAAAGAGGGGGGTCTGGGCTACAAAGATCTCCATGCCTTCAATATGGCTATGCTAGCTAAGCAGGCCTGGAGGCTGCTGACTGATCCTAGGTCTCTTTGTGGGCGGGTCCTGAAGGCCAGGTACTACCCTGACACGTCGGTGCTCCTGGCTACCCCTTCGGAGGGGATCTCATATTCCTGGAGAAGCATTCTCAAAGGTGTTGACCTGCTGAACATGGGAGTCATCAAACGGGTTGGCGATGGCTCCTCCATTAACTTGTGGCTTGACCCGTGGCTTCCTAGAAACTGGTGCAGAAAGCCAATTACCCCCAGAGGCCAAAATGTCCTCACCATGGTGTCTGAGCTTCTTGACCCTGCCTCTGGCACTTGGGATGCGAGATTGGTGGACGACACTTTCAGCATCCAAGACGCGTATCTCATCAAGGCTATTCCGGTGCATGAGGATATTGAAGATTTCTGGGCTTGGCACCCCTCTCCAAAGGGCCAGTTCTCGGTCAAGTCAGCTTACAAGCTTTTCAGGGAGGATAGAGAAAAGCCATGCTCCTCCGGTGAAAACTCCTCCCCTGCTAATTCCTTCAGCTGGTCCTTGATATGGAATTCTCCAATTACTCCTCAAGCGAAGATGTTCCTCTGGCGCCTTGCTCACAACAGCCTGCCCCTCCGCTGGAACATTCTCAGAAGGGGCATTGACATTGATGCCCTGTGCCCTATGTGCTGCAGATTAAATGAAGATGGAGGTCACCTCTTTTTCAACTGTAAGCATGTGCGCGCCCTGTGGAAGGAGCTAAAACTTGAGGACTTCAGGCTCCGACTTACCTCTTGCTTGGATGCCAAAGATGCTATCGCCTTGATCTTAACAGCTAATGACCATGTGAAGTGGAGGTGTGTTGCTCTGCTGTCTGTTTGGTGGCGTGTGAGAAACAAACGCAATGCGGGCGAATCAATGGCTTCGTCTTCCTCAGCCTTTCACCAGATTCTCTCACTTGCTGCTGACTTTGAGCATCACTGTAACAAGCTCAAGAAGCCTGTGGCCCCTGCGGGGGAAATCAAATGGAAGCCCCCGGAGCAAGATTTGCTGAAGATCAACACTGATGGAAGCATGGACCTGGTGTCTAGGTCGGGCGGCTGGGGTTTTGTGGTCCGCGATGCGCTTGGCGAGGTGGCTGGAGCTGGCGCTGGATACATGGCGCATGTGCAAGACGCCCTGCACACTGAAGCTGAAGCTTGCCTTCATGCGCTGCTCCTCTCTCAAGCTTGGGGCATTTCTCGTGTCCACATCGAGACCGACTCCCAACAGCTTGTGCAAGCTATCGAAGGAAGTGATCAAGACCTGGCTCGCAATGGGGCTATCTTTAGGGAGATTAAGTTTCAGTTATCCTTGAACTTTTCTGTCTTTCGCATTTCCTATTGCCCTCGGGCCTGTAACCGTGTTGCGGACGCTATGGCGGCGCATGGCGCAAAGCTTAGTCCCAGGTCCCAGGCTGTTTGGCCCTGACTTTGTATCTGTTCTGGTAGCCAGCGATATTGCTGGGCTTACCCGTTAATGGAGTTCATGATTCCATCTCAAAAAAAAAAAAAAGTGGGAAGGGTTGCGAGAATGTACGCAACGCACACTAGGGCTCCAGACCGGAAATGTCAGTTTACAGTGTACAACTCGGAAGCAAGCCACACGTAGACGTAGACGTAGCTGGAGGTTCTGGACGCTTCCAAGTGAGTGGATGGCCGGCGAGAGTGAGGCACGGCGTGGCATGCGCATATATGGTGACCTTCAAAGAGGACAACAATCACCTCACAAGCAATCATCGGAGAAAGGACGTACGTTGTCTATCTTGTTATAAACATAGTATTTGCCACCTGCATTCATCGGCCTTGGATCGCCCAAGACATCTGTCAGCTTGGTTGCGAGTTGATCTGCAAGGTTTCCATCCGAATGTGCATACATAAGAGCATCTCCATCGGTGTAATATCCCAGGTAATGGGGTTACAAAATTAGAGGAAACAGATGTGTGCATTCATGCATAGAAAATCTGGGGAATTTTCGCGCTTTAAAGTAAAACAGTCACAGTAACTGAAGTTTCACTTGACCTTGGTGGAATTGAAGTAGCTCATCAAGTCAAGCGCTATAAACCTCAATGTGACTTTGTTAAAACTTTGTTTTGGGTAGAGATAATTTGATCTAAGGGGTTAGATCAAATGGAACTAATAATCAACACCACAACACTTTACTCAATGATCAATTGCTTGATCTTATAAAAGATTATAATATGATAATCCTTGCCACAACATATGAATATCTATTTAATTGTAAATCAAGTAACAATAATTAGGAGTAACTATTCCTAACTTATCTTTTCCATGTCTGAATCTAATCCTTGATCCTACCATGAACCTCATGGTATTCATACTACTTTAATCTTGAAAACAAGACAAGGAGATCCAACTAAGGAATATAATTCTTCTTTAGTTCAAATTATTATACATCAAAATCAGATAGGTGAGAGCTCTATATTTTTTATTAGAGAAGCAATGACAAACCTTGAGCTAAACCTTGGATATACATCCAAGTATTCAAATCATCATCTTCAAGAGGAACCCTAGAGTATCATTCAAGTCCTTCCCAAATGAGTGAGATCATTCATACCACTCTTAGCTCTAATTATTTAAGACTCAAGGACAATCATGAATTAAAGTATTAGGTTGAAAACCATTTTCCTTGGAGTGGTGAGATAATCTAATATCACATGGAATAATACCATACCCCTGAATTGATAAGGTGAGGAAGAGAATAACCCAATTAAGCTAGACAAATGAAACCTTAGCATAGATACCTAAGGAGATATTAGGAATACACCATAAACCCTAGGATAACCATTCTTAAATGAGAAAGCTCAACCTATGGTGTTATACTCAAGATAATTGAGACAACCATAACTATGCCCATTCAAGAAACTATAAAAGAAAGTATATATAGTTAATTGATGAAGACAACACTTGATCTTGAGAGTGAGAAACCCATTCAAGGAGAGATATATTAGGAAGTCCAACTTTGATCATTATAAATTGAGTGATGATCATAAACCCTAAGAACTTGAGGTAAAGATATTAAGAACAAGATGATCATGCCTAATCCATGATCATGCTCTTGAGGTATGTGAGGATAAGTTAAACCCTAATAGGATAAGTAGATATCATTAGCCACATGAAAATTATAAGGAGATCAATAATAAGCAACCCTAGGCTTAGATCCCAACCTTAACTTGTGAATCACTTGGTGATCATAAGTACAATCCTACCATATCTACATTCCACTTATTCTTCACCTAAGAAGCATAAGAAAATCTTAGATTCAAACTCCATATTTAATATGGTGAGAAACCATCCATCTATATGACCAAAGTTAACTATAAAAAGAAACATAACTACTTTAGTTACTTTAATGATTAATTGAGGAAAATAATAGAATTAATTGGTAGAAGATAAAACCAATTCTCAAATTCTTAGTAACTAGAGAAGCACATACAATATGAAGCAAGGAACCATATTACCATAGTTAGGGGAGATTAAGCCCTAGCAAATGCAATAAGGAGACATCCCATCTCTATAACCTAGAATTAAATCTCAACCCTAGTTGAGTATCACTTAGATGATCACAAATAAAACCTAAACCACAATTAAGATTCAAACCATGTATCATTAGGTAAACATCATTAGAACCCTAATGGTTCATTAATTAAATCCAATGTTTCAATTATAAAACATAAGAACTACTTAATGCTAAGTTTTATAATTAAACCATATGTATAGTGGACAACCATTTATCTTTGTAAACAAGATAAACCATGATGGAAGCAATCCCTACTGAGATACTTTTAAATGTAGGGATAGTATTAACCTTAAACAAGGGGGTTATACTAGCAATGATAAAACCCTAATAAATATGTGCTCACATAAAATCATATGTGAACAGCCAATTTCTCAAATAGAAACCAACTCCTAATAACTAACTCTGGAATACTTTGAGTTGAGATTATCAACTCTATTAATTCCAAATAGAGTTGATTCATATAAATAAGGAATTAAAATGAGAATACAAACTCATGTTTAATTGCTATATATTGAATAAGCCCACATATGGGAAATTTAATCAACTATAAAATGCTTTTCTCAATTGGGAGAGTGGTGTAATAGTCATTACACAACATCCAAATGGAATTAACATATAAAACACCTGCAAATATAACAGAATTCAAATATGAATTTAAATGGGCAAAAGTAAAAAACAGAAAAAGAAATGGAAAAAGAAAAGAGGAGAGAAAAACCTTACCAGACCTTACCTGGCCGTGGCAGCCCACCAAAGCAGCCCAGCAGCAGCCCATGGCCCAGCGCCACTTCGCAGCCCAGACGGCCCACTTACCCCTTCGCGAGGATAAGACGAAGACAACGTCTTCGTCTTCGTCTTCCTTCCTGGACGCGCGCGAGGCCGCCAGCACGATGAGGAGAGCCACGTCCCGGCCGCCGTTGCTGACCACTCTCTCTCAACGATGACCGCCGGGCATCGTATAAATACAAGGAGGAACCCCAGAGCTTCTCTCTTCTTCTTTTCGTCGCCATGACCGAAACCCTAGCCGCCAGCAACCCTATCAAACCGTCGATTCCGACCACCCCAGAGCCCGCCGTTGAGCTCAGGAGGAGCGCCTCGACGTCCTCGTTCATCTGGTGTAGCCACATGTCCAGGGGAGCTCGACGGAGGAGTAATTTAGCCGTTTCCTTTTGCAGTACTGCGGGGGAAATGGCGACCGCCGCGGCGTCCTCGTCTCCAATCGACACCGGCGACCCTACAGGAAGCCTCCAGGTGACCTTGCGCATCTCATGAGCGTCTTATTGAACCCTAGATCATGCCGTAGCACCCCTGTCACCGTCGACCACCGTCCGCCGCCGCTGAACCTCACCGTTCGCCATGCTCCGGTGACCATTTCCGAGCGGCGCGGCCACCTTTAGCTTCACCTCGTTGCCCTCGTTCGAACAAGCACGCGCACGCCCCCGCGGAAGCCCGGGAACGCCGGCGCCGTCGTCAACTGCCCCGCTGGTCACCGTGAGCCATGCCACGTTGGCGCCACCGTGGCGGGTGACATGGTCACTGGCCCACTAGCCAGTGGATGTGGGTGGGAATAGCCGGGTAGGTTTAGTATTTCTTTTATTTCTATTTCAAATTCAAAAATTGCTGCAACTTCACATGAATTTAGAAAATTCAATTTAAATCAGAAAAATATAAATGAGATATTAAAATTCTTAGAAAAGAAAACTCTACCCAATAAAAATATAAAATGAAATTTTTATTTTTAATAAAAATTTAAGTATTTAATACTTGTTATTTAAGCCTTTAATTTTAATTCTAAATTTAATTAAAATTCAATAAATTGGAAAACCTTCTAAAATAAATAAAAACCAGAAAGAAAAATAAAGAAAACATTAAAGCTATTTTTCTTTATTTGTTATTTTGTTAAATCCTTATTATTGGAATTTAAACCCTGATTAATAATTACCTTAATTATTAATTATTGAAAATTAATAAAATACCAAATCCAACATTATTATTCCAAAGTTATTAATAACTTCAAATTTATTAATGAAGCTATTAACTTATGAACTAAATAATAATTATGCCACCTTAGTCCATATGGTAGAAAACTAGGAACTCATCATTTCATGTGTAATCCTAAAACCCTAATGCCATTTAAACCCTAGTTCCATTATAAAACAAAGTGTTAACCCCATAATTTCATGTGGGATCTTAAAACCCTAATGCCATTTATAACCTAGCTTTATTACTACATGAGAACCTTAATTTGCCTCCAACCTAAACCCTAGGTTGGAACCTATGATCATAAAACTTACTTTGTATCCATAGATACATAATAGCAACTAAATACTTGCTTGGCCACATAAAATGTAGAAGACCTATCACTAACATATGGGTATCCCATATATTCATTCTCATCAGACCTAACTAATCAAGGGGGGATCAACCAAGTGAAAACCCTAGATCCTATTACCTGAGCCATCATCCTTGTTTATCCCCAATTAGCATCACACCATTGTGAAGAACCCTAATAGCAACCATACCTACTATGCTACATTATATAACCCTGTTCCATTAAACCCTACTAGTGTGAGATACTTAAGAACCATCCTATTTAGAAACCAACCATTCCTTACTTAGTGGATCCAATAGTAAAGTCTAGACCACCTCAACCCTAATTGATATACTTCTTATTACTTAAGAAGTATGTTCTTCAAAAGTTATTCTTTGGAAATAAATAAAGAATCTTCATCAACCCTGTTTATATGGACCTACAAACTCTAGCCTGGTATCACCAACAAGATATACCACCTTGATAGCAACTATTGGTAATTAAGATATTTAGACTTAATTCAACAATACAAGCCTAGTAGTCGATGAATCCAACTAGGTTGTGATCCATCTAATACTTACTCCAGAAACTAAATAAAACCATAGTCAACCATAGAACCCCATCAACCTAATTATCATACTTGTTCTTTAATAAAGAACATGTTCTTCAAAAGTTATTCTTTTGAAGTATATAATAATTAATCATTAACCATAACATGTAGTGCTAAAACCAACCACTATTCATTACATGTAGAATCACACCAAATCTTATTGTTATGTGCTATTAATGCTATTGTTATGATATATTGCAGCACATGTTTATGATTCCAAGTAACCACACCGAATAAGAACCTTGTTTGTGAATCACTCTAAAAGTGCAACACACCCCGAACTAATCATTACAACTCACCGATCCTAAATCATCGGGGTTAGGTCACGCTTAGAGCGATTGCATCTCATACTTATGCATTATTGCATCCTTGCCAATCTTTTAAACATCGTCCTTACGGACGATGATGCTATTTCAGAATTTGGAGTTATTGCGCATGAAGACCTTGCCTCGCATAATCTTGCGGTCCAAGAAAGGCAAGTTCATCACTTGCTCATGTCATTTGAGTATTTTTACCAAATTACTTGCAAAGTACTATGTTTATCACTATTGCATAAAAAGCAAAACCACTATTTTCATAACTATGAATATGACTATGTGGTGGGCAATGGAACCATGGATTGTGTTGATATGGTGGAGGTTCCATTGCAAGGGTTAATATCCATCTAGGATTAAACAACAAATGTCGCCCGTGATTCTTGTGCCGTAATACCCGTGTTAACCATAAGATCCGGAGTGGGACGGAGTAGTCAAAAGTGTTTCCACCTCTCGTTCATCAACGGATGCGCTTTACCGTAGTACACTTGTAATCCAAGGGGGCAAGCTGGTGAGGCCGGGGAGTCCTAAGTCCCCACGGCATAGTCCGTAGTACACTTGTCGCCCGAAGGAGCAAGATGGTGAGGCTGGGGAGTCCTAAGTCCCCACGGTATTGCGGTCTAGGATGGGTTGCAGCCACCGGCGTAGGAGTGTATGGTAGAGCCCAGCATCGTTGTCGTGGTCGGGGTCCACCTTGAAATCTACGGGAATAATGGGACCGACGTGGACCCGAGGGTCGGGGCATGCAACAACGGGTGGGTGTTCGAGGTAGCGGAGGAACATGATTGGCTAGACCTTATACCGGGCCTCACACCAAAGGAAGTGTGGACGGGGAGTACGCCGGTTGGCACCAAGGTTAAGATCTCTTATGGGTAAAGCAACACACCTCTGCAGAGTGTAAAGAACCGTGACCTGTCACTCCCTGTTCCGGGATATGGAACTCGCGAACGCGGCCGGAAAGGAGCTCCATGAAGTTCTAGTAAACCGGTGAAGGCCGACGGACATAGTTCTTCCGAATAAAAGCAACCTCTTGAAGAAATGATTATGAAAACCTGCATTGGTATTAGACTTTCTGGTCTAATGCCGTAGCTAGTGCATTAAACACCTCTTTCCTATAATGAACTTGTTGAGTACGCTCGTACTCATCCCACTCTTAAATCCCCTGCTTAGATATGGAAGCACCGAAGGAGGATCTACAGTGCAACACGAAGACCGAGAAGTCAACACCTACTTCAAGGGACGAGAATCGTCAGAAGAGGCAGATACCACATCCAACAAGGAGAAACCTAGATTAGCAATAGAAAGGAACTAGCTTCCTAAACTTAGCTCCTATTTAGCTAGAATCTATTCATAGCCTCTGTAGCTAGTCAAATACTCTACAAATAGAGTTCGTGTTAGGATTAGACTACGAGTCATTCTCCTGGAGTTTATTTGCTGTTTTACCTCATTGTAAAGTAGGAGGTCTGTGCTGATCTTCCGTAACGAGTACGTATGTAATTCTATAGACATGCCATGGACCCGCATATGTTTACGTTGTACCACTACGAGCGATATAATACTAGTGGAACGGTGTTTCATTGGTGTTATATCGGACTTGCATACTACACCATGCGGTGGTATGCCGGGTCACCACGAGTTGGTATCGGAGCAAATGCTTTGACCTTAGGATTAAAACCCTTTAAAGGAGACCTATAGGATTGGTAGTGTCTATAGGAAGTTGTCCTAGGTAAACCAAATCTTTTTATGACTTGAGATGGATATTCACTTGAGAATAATCCTGACACACTTGAGTTAACCCTTTATATTTACCTTTCATAAGTTAAGTTATTTAGCTAATCCAAAACATGTAGCACATCAATAAGTCTTTAAAACAATAGATGAGTAGATCACAGTTGGTATACAATACATGGTAGTCCAAAGAGAGGATACAACCATAAGGGAAATATCCTATTGGAAGATGTGTACCAACATATGTCATGATTAAGTAAGAGTACTCAGACCTGTAATAGAAGTAATATCAAGTAATGAAGATAATTAAGATATCCTAATAGAAGATGTAGGCCCAGATAAATAATGAGTAAGTAAAATTATCTAAACTTGGGAAACAATTGATAGTAAGTGATAAAAACAAGTGATATGAGTATTATAGACCATGATAAGTCAATCATGGGAGGTAAGGAAGAGTGATTGGAATAATTTATGACTACTTACATGGTAGAGTTGTTAATCATATATGATTCACTTGAGAATCATTATGTGATGGAATAGAACATTATAAGTATTTTGGAGGAGTACAATAAGAAGCCAAGTGCTAAACAATAGTGTAAGAATTATGTTCCAAAAATATGGGAAGTGTGCCAAGCACATCATGTCCATAGTCTCGTGATAGTATAAACACTTGAAAGTATAAGAGCTATATTTTCATAGTTATATGTTTAGAGTAGCAATGTTAGAACCTAGACATATCATAGGAACTAGTCCTCAATAACACTTATATATTGTATAACACTTTGTTAGTACTTCCAAAGAAAATTAGGTTAACCACAAATATCCTAGACCACTTTGTTTCAAGTTTATCTCATTGCAAATGTGCAATTAAGGTAAAGGTTGAGACAAATAGTAGAATTCCCTATATTCGTGCTAAGTATCACGATATAAACCTATGTTATGTGGTGTTATATACTACACATCTCAGCCTGATGTTTAGAGATGTCTTACTCAACTATGATATTCAGGCCTATGATGGTGTGTATTATATGCACAAAGCTGAATCTTCTTGGATTTTATTGTATTTTCATTGTTTGACTAGATCCATACATGAAGTTTGACTTTGATATGCAAATGCATGTTGCAATATTAAGTCCTTACTTGATGCTATAGATCTAGGGGGTGATGGTAAACGTGTGAGGAAGTGACGAACTCTGAAGATCTTAAAGACAAGATGAAGGTTCATAAGAAGAAGGAAATAAAGTTGTGGGAAGTAACCACAATACTCTGAAGGAAGTACAATCAGAACTCATGCTTGCCTCAACAGAGGAGTACTTTAGTACGAAAGAAGCATGAAGGTGAGAAATATAATGATTATGGTGAAGCTGAAGCAGATCCATAGTTAATGTAGAAGAGGGAATGCATGGGAAATCACTCAGGATACTATATTCCTAGTGTCAGCTAGTGATTTTCTTGCAAAATAAACCCTGAATGAAGGAAGGTGATATATGAAATCATAGCAGACATAAGAAGACCATAGACGATATCAGAAGACCACAATTGGTATAGGATCAATACTGCGAGATAAAACAGAAGATATCTCGTTCAGTGGATCAGAACCTATAATAGAATCCATTTTTAGATATCAAATAGCCACAGTTGGTATAATAACCACAGCCGGTAGCAGCTGGTAATGCATATAGTCCACGATTTAATTATTTGTAACAAAAGTTTGTGAACAAATAAAAATCTTGTCAGCCAAATAGCTAGATCTATAATCATTTAGTTGAAGGATTCACATTGGATGTCCACAATTGAGTGGATACACCACAAGGATTCTTCACAAGACCTTAGAAGAATATAAACCATACGCTACACCTAGACCAATATTCTAACCATCAATCCAATGGTTGGAATAAGAGGAATTGAAGACCATAAGAAAACTCTAAGGGGTAGAGTAAACATTGAGTTAGATATACAATAACTCAATACTTTAAGCTTGATAGAAGCAAAAGGGTCTGAACTGAGAGGAAGTTCGATCTTATTTTCATAAGATTATTGAACACTACTTTCAGAAGGAAGTTAGACCAGAAGCCGAGGTTCATACCTCGAGGAAGTAAGAAGTGGACTATAACTTGAGAAAGTGAGTAATAGTTACTCAGAAGTATGGAAGCTCAAGTAAACTAAGGTTAATAAAGTTGAACGAAGGAAATATCGTAGACCAAATACAGCTCTAGAAGGCCAAAGACAAAAGAGAGTGACTATACCAAAACTTAAGTCCATTTGAAAGATTCCTTTCATGGAACATAAATAACCCAAAATAGTTATAGGTATAAATTATAAACCATGATTGGATGGACTAAATGAGTCTAATCCATTATTAGAAAAATAAACCATCACGACCAATTCCATAGTTAGTATCTTATTAAGCACCATTACTCCAATTTTGGTAGTAAGGGGAAACAAAGACCTATTTTATCAAATTGGAGAATGTTATCCAATGAGTCCTCAATTAAGACTATCAGGACAAGAAGAAGTCCCAATAATTGAATATTCAATGAGAAAGGAAACAAGCTTATAATATTGGAGGAAATCATGGAAGTAAAGGAAGTAATAGTTGTTTGATGGCAAACACTAATGGATTCCAGGAAGAATCTGGACAAGGGATATATTCAATTATATCCAGTAAGATCATTATGGAGTTCGAGAAAAGATTTAGCCTGCACAAGTCAGATTCATACTCCGAAACGTGAGAGATATCAAACTTCGAGGACGAAGTTTAGTTTAAGGGGTAGAGACTGTAATATCCCAGGTAATGGGGTACAAAATTAGAGGAAACAGATGTGTGCATTGCATTCATGCATAGAAAATCTGGGGAATTTTCGCGCTTTAAAGTAAAACGAGTCACAATGAATCGAAGTTTCACTTGACCTTGGTGGAATTGAAGTAGCTCATCAAGTCAAGCGCTATAAACCTCAATGTGACTTTGTTAAAACTTTGTTTTGGGGAGAGATAATTTGATCTAAGGGGTTAGATCAAATGGAACTAATAATCAACACCACAACACTTTACTCAATGATCAATTGCTTGATCTTATAAAAGATTATAATATGATAATCCTTGCCACAACATATGAATATCTATTTAATTGTAAATCAAGTAACAATAATTAGGAGTAACTATTCCTAACTTATCTTTTCCATGTCTGAATCTAATCCTTGATCCTACCATGAACCTCATGGTATTCATACTACTTTAATCTTGAAAACAAGACAAGGAGATCCAACTAAGGAATATAATTCTTCTTTAGTTCAAATTATTATACATCAAAATCAGATAGGTGAGAGCTCTATATTTTTTATTAGAGAAGCAATGACAAACCTTGAGCTAAACCTTGGATATACATCCAAGTATTCAAATCATCATCTTCAAGAGGAACCCTAGAGTATCATTCAAGTCCTTCCCAAATGAGTGAGATCATTCATACCACTCTTAGCTCTAATTATTTAAGACTCAAGGACAATCATGAATTAAAGTATTAGGTTGAAAACCATTTTCCTTGGAGTGGTGAGATAATCTAATATCACATGGAATAATACCATACCCCTGAATTGATAAGGTGAGGAAGAGAATAACCCAATTAAGCTAGACAAATGAAACCTTAGCATAGATACCTAAGGAGATATTAGGAATACACCATAAACCCTAGGATAACCATTCTTAAATGAGAAAGCTCAACCTATGGTGTTATACTCAAGATAATTGAGACAACCATAACTATGCCCATTCAAGAAACTATAAAAGAAAGTATATATAGTTAATTGATGAAGACAACACTTGATCTTGAGAGTGAGAAACCCATTCAAGGAGAGATATATTAGGAAGTCCAACTTTGATCATTATAAATTGAGTGATGATCATAAACCCTAAGAACTTGAGGTAAAGATATTAAGAACAAGATGATCATGCCTAATCCATGATCATGCTCTTGAGGTATGTGAGGATAAGTTAAACCCTAATAGGATAAGTAGATATCATTAGCCACATGAAAATTATAAGGAGATCAATAATAAGCAACCCTAGGCTTAGATCCCAACCTTAACTTGTGAATCACTTGGTGATCATAAGTACAATCCTACCATATCTACATTCCACTTATTCTTCACCTAAGAAGCATAAGAAAATCTTAGATTCAAACTCCATATTTAATATGGTGAGAAACCATCCATCTATATGACCAAAGTTAACTATAAAAAGAAACATAACTACTTTAGTTACTTTAATGATTAATTGAGGAAAATAATAGAATTAATTGGTAGAAGATAAAACCAATTCTCAAATTCTTAGTAACTAGAGAAGCACATACAATATGAAGCAAGGAACCATATTACCATAGTTAGGGGAGATTAAGCCCTAGCAAATGCAATAAGGAGACATCCCATCTCTATAACCTAGAATTAAATCTCAACCCTAGTTGAGTATCACTTAGATGATCACAAATAAAACCTAAACCACAATTAAGATTCAAACCATGTATCATTAGGTAAACATCATTAGAACCCTAATGGTTCATTAATTAAATCCAATGTTTCAATTATAAAACATAAGAACTACTTAATGCTAAGTTTTATAATTAAACCATATGTATAGTGAACAACCATTTATCTTTGTAAACAAGATAAACCATGATGGAAGCAATCCCTACTGAGATACTTTTAAATGTAGGGATAGTATTAACCTTAAACAAGGGGGTTATACTAGCAATGATAAAACCCTAATAAATATGTGCTCACATAAAATCATATGTGAACGACCAATTTCTCAAATAGAAACCAACTCCTAATAACTAACTCCGGAATACTTTGAGTTGAGATTATCAACTCTATTAATTCCAAATAGAGTTGATTCATATAAATAAGGAATTAAAATGAGAATACAAACTCATGTTTAATTGCTATATATTGAATAAGCCCACATATGGGAAATTTAATCAACTATAAAATGCTTTTCTCAATTGGGAGAGTGGTGTAATAGTCATTACACAACATCCAAATGGAATTAACATATAAAACACCTCGCAAATATAACAGAATTCAAATATGAATTTAAATGGGCAAAAGTAAAAAACAGAAAAAGAAATGGAAAAAGAAAAGAGGAGAGAAAAACCTTACCAGACCTTACCTGGCCGTGGCAGCCCACCAAAGCAGCCCAGCAGCAGCCCATGGCCCAGCGCCACTTCGCAGCCCAGACGGCCCACTTACCCCTTCGCGAGGATAAGACTGAAGACAACGTCTTCGTCTTCGTCTTCCTTCCTGGACGCGCGCGAGGCCGCCAGCACGATGAGGAGAGCCACGTCCCGGCCGCCGTTGCTGACCACTCTCTCTCAACGATGACCGCCGGGCATCGTATAAATACAAGGAGGAACCCCAGAGCTTCTCTCTTCTTCTTTTCGTCGCCATGACCGAAACCCTAGCCGCCGACAACCCTATCAAACCGTCGATTCCGACCACCCCGGAGCCCGCCGTTGAGCTCGGGAGGAGCGCCTCGACGTCCTCGTTCATCCGGTGTAGCCACATGTCCAGGGGAGCTCGACGGAGGAGTAATTTAGCCGTTTCCTTTTGCAGTACTGCGGGGGAAATGGCGACCGCCGCGGCGTCCTCGTCTCCAATCGACACCGGCGACCCTACAGGAAGCCTCCAGGTGACCTTGCGCATCTCATGAGCGTCTTATTGAACCCTAGATCATGCCGTAGCACCCCTGTCACCGTCGACCACCGTCCGCCGCCGCTGAACCTCACCGTTCGCCATGCTCCGGTGACCATTTCCGAGCGGCGCGGCCACCTTTAGCTTCACCTCGTTGCCCTCGTTCGAACAAGCACGCGCACGCCCCCGCGGAAGCCCGGAACGCCGGCGCCGTCGTCAACCGCCCCGCTGGTCACCGTGAGCCATGCCACGTTGGCGCCACCGTGGCGGGTGACATGGTCACTGGCCCACTAGCCAGTGGCTGTGGGTGGGAATAGCCGGGTAGGTTTAGTATTTCTTTTATTTCTATTTCAAATTCAAAAATTGCTGCAACTTCACATGAATTTAGAAAATTCAATTTAAATCAGAAAAATATAAATGAGATATTAAAATTCTTAGAAAAGAAAACTCTACCCAATAAAAATATAAAATGAAATTTTTATTTTTAATAAAAATTTAAGTATTTAATACTTGTTATTTAAGCCTTTAATTTTAATTCTAAATTTAATTAAAATTCAATAAATTGGAAAACCTTCTAAAATAAATAAAAACCAGAAAGAAAAATAAAGAAAACATTAAAGCTATTTTTCTTTATTTGTTATTTTGTTAAATCCTTATTATTGGAATTTAAACCCCGATTAATAATTACCTTAATTATTAATTATTGAAAATTAATAAAATACCAAATCCAACATTATTATTCCAAAGTTATTAATAACTTCAAATTTATTAATGAAGCTATTAACTTATGAACTAAATAATAATTATGCCACCTTAGTCCATATGGTAGAAAACTAGGAACTCATCATTTCATGTGTAATCCTAAAACCCTAATGCCATTTAAACCCTAGTTCCATTATAAAACAAAGTGTTAACCCCATAATTTCATGTGGGATCTTAAAACCCTAATGCCATTTATAACCTAGCTTTATTACTACATGAGAACCTTAATTTGCCTCCAACCTAAACCCTAGGTTGGAACCTATGATCATAAAACTTACTTTGTATCCATAGATACATAATAGCAACTAAATACTTGCTTGGCCACATAAAATGTAGAAGACCTATCACTAACATATGGGTATCCCATATATTCATTCTCATCAGACCTAACTAATCAAGGGGGATCAACCAAGTGAAAACCCTAGATCCTATTACCTGAGCCATCATCCTTGTTTATCCCCAATTAGCATCACACCATTGTGAAGAACCCTAATAGCAACCATACCTACTATGCTACATTATATAACCCTGTTCCATTAAACCCTACTAGTGTGAGATACTTAAGAACCATCCTATTTAGAAACCAACCATTCCTTACTTAGTGGATCCAATAGTAAAGTCTAGACCACCTCAACCCTAATTGATATACTTCTTATTACTTAAGAAGTATGTTCTTCAAAAGTTATTCTTTGGAAATAAATAAAGAATCTTCATCAACCCTGTTTATATGGACCTACAAACTCTAGCCTGGTATCACCAACAAGATATACCACCTTGATAGCAACTATTGGTAATTAAGATATTTAGACTTAATTCAACAATACAAGCCTAGTAGCTGATGAATCCAACTAGGTTGTGATCCATCTAATACTTACTCCAGAAACTAAATAAAACCATAGTCAACCATAGAACCCCATCAACCTAATTATCATACTTGTTCTTTAATAAAGAACATGTTCTTCAAAAGTTATTCTTTTGAAGTATATAATAATTAATCATTAACCATAACATGTAGTGCTAAAACCAACCACTATTCATTACATGTTAGAATCACACCAAATCTTATTGTTATGTGCTATTAATGCTATTGTTATGATATATTGCAGCACATGTTTATGATTCCAAGTAACCACACCTCGAATAAGAACCTTGTTTGTGAATCACTCTAAAAGTGCAACACACCCCGAACTAATCATTACAACTCACCGATCCTAAATCATCGGGGTTAGGTCACGCTTAGAGCGATTGCATCTCATACTTATGCATTATTGCATCCTTGCCAATCTTTTAAACATCGTCCTTACCGGACGATGATGCTATTTCAGAATTTGGAGTTATTGCGCATCGAAGACCTTGCCTGCATAATCTTGCAGTCAAGAAAGGCAAGTTCATCACTTTCTCATGTCATTTGAGTATTTTTACCAAATTACTTGCAAAGTACTATGTTTATCACTATTGCATAAAAAGCAAAACCACTATTTTCATAACTATGAATATGACTATGTGGTGGGCAATGGAACCATGGATTGTGTTGATATGGTGGAGGTTCCATTGCAAGGGTTAATATCCATCTAGGATTAAACAACAAATGTCGCCAGTGATTCTTGTGCCGTAATACCCGTGTTAACCATAAGATCCGGAGTGGGACGGAGTAGTCAAAAGTGTTTCCACCTCTCGTTCATCAACGGATGCGCTTTACCGTAGTACACTTGTAATCCAAGGGGCAAGCCGGTGAGGCCGGGGAGTCCTAAGTCCCCACGGCATAGTCCGTAGTACACTTGTCGCCCGAAGGAGCAAGATGGTGAGGCCGGGGAGTCCTAAGTCCCCACGGTATTGCGGTCTAGGATGGGTTGCAGCCACCGGCGTAGGAGTGTATGGTAGAGCCCAAGCATCGTTGTCGTGGTCGGGGTCCACCTTGAAATCTACGAGGAATAATGGGACCGACGTGGACCCAGGGTCGGGGCATGCAACAACGGGTGGGTGTTCGAGGTAGCGGA
The DNA here is from genome assembly GCF_022539505.1 of Lolium rigidum. Classification (NCBI taxonomy): domain Eukaryota; kingdom Viridiplantae; phylum Streptophyta; class Magnoliopsida; order Poales; family Poaceae; genus Lolium; species Lolium rigidum. The sequence continues at coordinate 268,574,773 of NC_061512.1, forward strand.
GGAACATGATTGGCTAGACCTTATACCGGGCCTCACACCAAAGGAAGTGTGGACGGGGAGTACGCCCGGTTGGCACCAAGGTTAAGATCTCTTATGGGTAAAGCAACACACCTCTGCAGAGTGTAAAGAACCGTGACTCGTCACTCCTCGTTCCGGGATATGGAAGCTGCGAACGCGGCCGGAAAGGAGCTCCATGAAGTTCTAGTAAACCGGTGAAGGCTGACGGACATAGTTCTTCCGAATAAAAGCAACCTCTTGAAGAAATGATTATGAAAACCTGCATTGGTATTAGACTTTCCGGTCTAATGCCGTAGCTAGTGCATTAAACACCTCTTTCCTATAATGAACTTGTTGAGTACGCTCGTACTCATCCCACTCTTAAATCCCCGCTTAGATATGGAAGCACCGAAGGAGGATCTACAAGTGCAACACGAAGACCGAGGAGTCAACAACTACTTCAAGGGACGGGAATACGTCGGAAGAGGCGAATACCACATCCAACAAGGAGAAACCTAGATTAGCAATAGAAAGGAACTAGCTTCCTAAACTTAGCTCCTATTTAGCTAGAATCTATTCATAGCCTCTGTAGCTAGTCAAATACTCTACAAATAGAGTTCGTGTTAGGATTAGACTACGAGTCATTCTCCTGGAGTTTATTTGCAGTTTTACCTCATTGTAAAGTAGGAGGCTGTGCTGATCTTCTGTAACAGAGTCTGTATGTAATTCTATAGACATGCCATGGACCCGCATATGTTTCTGTTGTACCACTCTGAGCGATATAATACTAGTGGAACGGTGTTTCATTGGTGTTATATCAGACTTGCATACTACACCATGCAGTGGTATGCCGGGTCACCACAATCGGCGCCCCCGATAGCGGTCTCGATAGCAATTTAGGGGCTGGGAGCGAAAATAGGCTCGCACCTGCGCGCCACAAACGGCGCCGGCGCTTTTTCGAGCCCAATAGAAGCGGCGGCAACCCCGTGCCGGTCCCTTCGCCAAGGGCGCGATTTGGGCGCGCCGGCGCCTCGCGAGGCTGAAAATTTTGAGCGTGGGAGCCGCCTGTCAGCCACACGCCGACGAAATATACAACTTCTCCCCCAAAACCTCATCCCCTCCGCCGCTTATTTCTCCGCCAGCCGCTCCATCTCCCATCCAGCCTCCACCCGAAAAACCCTCACCGCCGCGCCATGGCACCGAAGAGAAAGGCAACGAAGCCGCCGACGAAGGCGCTGCCGAAGACGCGCACCGTCGCGCCGAAGGAGAAGCCGGCGACCATGTCGCAGGAGGATTGGGACAAGGAGATGGAACGCTGCTCCCTCATGACGGCCGACCGCAGGAGGCGCCGCATCGCCGCCCTCGATGCAAAGAAAGCGGCGGCCTCTGCGGAAGCGTGCCTGAGCTTGAGCGGCGGCCTCAACAGCATCTCGAGCTCCCCGTCGTCGTCGGGTTACTACGCAGGGTACACCGCAGACGCGCCGTCGATCTCGCAGATGCGGCTGTCGCAGATGGACGGCCGCGCCCGCTACTCCCCCAAGTTCGGGGACAGCGACATGACCGTCGACAACAACGCGCTGTTCTCGCCGGATTCAACGGCTCGAGGCAGCGGCGCCTTCCGCTTCCCCGACCTGAACGATTCGTCTAACCTGCACTGCACCGAGGGCCACGTGATGGACGGCACCGGCCTTCCCCACCACCTCTTCCCCGACGACGGCAGGCACACCCACCAGGTGTTCGGCAGCGCGTCCGGCGTGTCCATGGGCCAGGACGAGGTGCGTTTCCTTACTTTTTTATGTGTTGTGTGCATCGTAGACACCGGCAGCGACTGAAAGTTTGTAACTTTATGCGTAGATTGCCGGCGAGGAGGAGATCCCGAATGGCATCATACGCGGACATGCCTACGAACCCCCGGTCGATGACTACGAAGAAGAGGCCGATGAGGACGAAGGTGAGGAGGAAGTCCAGGAGGAGCTGACCGACGCTGAGACCGGCGCGAGCGTGAGGAGGACGCGCAGGGGTTCCGCCGGCACTCGTGGTCCGAGCTGGAGGTCCTTGGAGGATGAATGCCTCATCGAGGCATGGAAGCAAGTGAGCTTTTGCCCCATCATCGGCGCAAACCAAACCGGGGACAAGTACTACAAGCGCATTCTCGATTGCTTCAACGAGAAGAAGAACTATGGTGATTACGCCACCATAGAGATGAACCGGAACGACGACGCCCTCTCTCACCGTTGGAACTTGATCCGGGGGTCGTGTAGCAAGTTCCATGGCTACTATGAGAAGATTAAGTACCGGAAGAAGAGCGGCAAGACGATGGTGGATTGGGTATGATCTACGGGCCTGTTTGGTTCCCAGCCACACTTTGCCAAGCCAAAGTTTGGCAATTTGGTATGTGTTTGGTTCTTGCCACACTTTAGAGCTGCCACACTTCACTATCCATATGGCCCACTTGTCATAGAGTGAATTTGTTGCCAACTTTTGCCACACTTTGTGGCTTCCAAAATCCTAGCCACACTTTTGTGGCTGCCACACTTGCCAAAGTTAGGCTTGGCAAAGTGTGGCTGGGAACCAAACAGGCCCTACGCCTATCTTCTTACATATGAATTGTTGATCCTTATTGTTACATATGAATTGATGATCCATGTTGTTGCATATGAATTGATGAACTATCTTCTTACATATCAATAGATGATCTTTATTCTTACATATGAATTGATGATCCTTATTCTTACATATGAATTGATGATCCTTATTGTTACATATTGCTAGATCCTCAATGCTCTTGAAATGTACAAGCACCAACACGAGGACAAAGACTTCCCCTTCATGCATTGCTACAACAAGCTCCAAGGTTGCAAGAGATGGGACAACCTCCTCCACACTCTATTGAAGGACGGGGAAGATGGGTCGGTTGATCCAGCCGGCGCCTCCACCGGGCGCCCCATTGGCAACGAGAGGGCCAAGGCCAAGAGAAATGCGGCGCCGTTATTGGCAGCCGTCGACACCTCCCTCGAGAAGATGATCAACTCATTCTCGGTTGAGAACAAGGAAGCGCCGGATAGGGCCGTCGTCGTGTGGAAGGCAATCCTCGACAAGCAATACATGAAGATCGCGTTGGAAAGGGAGAAGGTGGAGGTGGCGAAGCTAGAAGCTCACGCCGCTGCCATGAAGGCCACCAACGAAGCGACGCAGCTATCGTTGGCCAAAATTCTCAAGAATCGAAGATCTTGATGGCCGACATGGACAAGATGGACTCGTTGGCGCGGGCGTGGCACGAGATGTACCGCGAGCGCATCGGCCAAGAGGTGATGGCGGCGCGAGCTGCGTCGGCGTCTCCCTCGGCACCGTCCACGTTCATGTCTACCCCGGCACCGACCGTGGATCCTATTGCAGCGACGGAGCTGCCACCGGCCGCCGATGAGGAAGTCGTCGAGGTTGAGCCATCCGTGACCTCCTTCATGTGATCATCTGGCTTGGAAGCCCTTTTTTTGCGCCGCATACGGCGATTTGGTGGCCGTGTGTTGGCCCAAACTTCTTATTCCAAAACCTATTCGAATTTGGTGGCCGTGTGTTGGCCCAAACTTCATATTGGTAAACTTATTCAAATTTCTATGCTTGTGTTTTAGTTTTTAAATTCAAATTATCTATTGGGGCCGCCGGTGTGGGAGCAGCTCCCCCAAATGAAGGATGCTGTGTCGGCGTCCCCCAAACGGAGGTGCAAGCGTCTATTTAGGAGCTCCCCCAAATGGGCTGCCGGTGGAGATGCTCTAATTCCATGCATCTACATGCCGTTGTGGTTCCAAGCGGGTGCATTTCATTTCATAGACAAAAGAGTGGAAATACCGCCAACTTCTGCGAACATCGACATGCGCACTACTATATAAATATGGAATAAAAAGGACCTAGTTATGCACACAGACACAATTGTTGTGGCAAAGAGTAATTAATCAGCTGATATGCAAATGGCCATCTTTATTTATCTTCGGTACTACAAGATCAGATATCACAAGAATTAATCAATGATGATCCTCCCAACAAATAATAAATACCTAGCTGCAATATTACTATACATCAATGATCACACTACTATATGTTCCATGCATGCGAACCTCAAGATCCAACATATATCACCACATGTGTGTGTATCCCCTGCCAAACATATTGAAGCAGGAGACTGGAGACAGACTTCCCCTGTTTTTCGCTAAATTCCTACGCTTGCGCACATTCCACAGTTGTATAAGCGTTTTCTCATGATCGCACTTGTCACCATACGTCTCTCAAGTATCTCCCTTCCATCTGCAGGGTCTTCACATAGCTCTCCGTCTTAGAGCTGTCCAAAGAGCCCTGAAATGAGAAGTGTATGAATGATTCAGCTTGACACCGTCGAGCTAAAGAGAGGTAACCAAAGCCACTTGACCGTACTACATCAACTTCTAAAACAAAAGTGTGGACAGATGAAGTAGCAATTGGCACTGGTCAGAGCCAGTGAAGAGATCTCCTTGGACCAGTAATCTGTTAGAAAGTATGGTTTTCTTCTAACCCACATTTCAATGTTGCTTCCTAGAGTAGTAACACAGTGATAGTGTTGACAATGTATGACACAGATAAAGACGCAACAAGGAATAGTGACGTGACAAATACGATTTGGGGTACTACCAATACCTGTTCCTGAACAATTGTGTGCAGAGTGCGGTGCACATCTCTAGCCATGCCTTTGGCGTCGCCACAGACATACACATAGCCACCCTGAGAAATTATGCTCCAAAGATGGGCAGCCTGCGAAGATTACACATGAATGATGAGTCGGGAAAATAAGGTATGGTAACTGATTAACAGCACCTGAATAAATAATGAGCATCGATTTACCTTCTCTGCCATTTTGTGTTGAACATACTCTTTTGTAGGACCCTCACGAGAGAAGGCAACAATCAACTCGGAGAGAACTCCAGATTCAGCAAAGTTGTTGAGCTCATCCTCGTATATGAAGTCCTGAAGAAATAAATATTGATCAGGCAACTTTTAAAGATGTGTAAAATGCAAATGCAGAAAAGTTTCCTGGCAGATGACAAGGAGTTTGACAAGGGAAACAGCCGCACAGAATAATATCTGTGACACATATGTAAGAATTTGCTATGCCATGGGAATTATAGATGAAATGCTGGCTATCATGACAGCAACAAATGTAGATGAAGCTGAAGAACAAAGAAACATAGGTCATACCATCTGGCGGTTTCTGCACCCAAAGAAGAGAATGGCACGGCCTAGTTCCACTCCGGTCTCCTTTAAAGCTAATCTTTCCTGCCAGTGCCAAATGGGTTGGATATGAAAATTAGCATACTGAAGAGTGTCAAATCCTGAAGAATATGTGAGACAAAGAAGGGTAAGACAAAACAAACCTGTAAGAAGCCTCTGAAAGGTGCAAGACCAGTCCCAGGGCCTACCATTATAATAGGGACTGTAGGATCAGCAGGCAGTTTGAAGTTAGACTGCCTCACGAAAATTGGAGCCCAACTACATTCTTGGCTCTCTTCCGAGGGAGTTGAATTCTGCATGTAGGATGATCAGATAAAGGTTTACTATATGACATGATGGTCACTGACAATTACTTTGGATGATTTAGAACTTTGACTACACGCTGATCATGATGATTAGAAATGACTATATTCGCATCTCAAAGTTCAATTTGAGTGACTATATATGACAACAGATACACAAAGTATGTGTTGAGAACTTTAATCATATTGTTGGGTACAAGATCTACAACGTATTTGTACTTCACAGGGAATAGTGTGCTTCACACGGAGTAATGCAAGGTTGCATCATTGGACCAAATGAGCTGTCTGATATAATCCATTTAATTTAGAAAGGCACACGTGGAAGCTCACAATGAGAAGTTGAGAACTATGAACGAAAGATGACCAGTTGTTCTCCTAAGGGTACAAAAAAAGGCAAGCTGACTGAACTAGAAATTTATGCCAACCTCATTAAATGTGAGGAAATATCAAATATGTGTGATTCAACATGGAGTTGCCGAGGGAAAAAAGTTGGAAGTTGCTCAACATGTTCAGGATAGACAAAACAAAGTAAATCAGGGTTGAATACAAACATCAAAGGAGCAAAAGGGGTCAAATGCAATTATCTTGCAATAGCTTAAAAGGTTGAACAGTACTAGCAACTACTACTATATTATAAAACAAACTGCTTTGTAAAAAACGGAGGCAGGAGTGTACCTTCATCCAAGTAGAACAAACTCCCTTATGGATCCTTCCCGTAGGGGTTTGCCCACAAGCTAGTGCACATGTCACATGAATTCTTGTTGGTGCCATTCTGCAGCAATATGATATCATGAATCTTGACTGAGTGGCCAATTTGCTCATGTTATATCAGGTATTATTTGAAAGGCAAGGGTACCTTGGTGAGGAAGATATTGAGTAGTATCTCGGCTGTAGGCGAGGAGCAATAGCTGCAAAGAAGACACCAAGTGGAGGTTTCGCTGATGGGAACTCCGAAATAACTTCCAGGAGACTTCTTTGACTTGCAATTATCCACTGAGAATATTCCTTCTGCCCAATGAAATTTATATGAGAAAAACAACACCATTATCAGAATGTATGAACTTAACCTAGATTACAAACTGACCTTTCCAGCAGGAGAAGCTAGATGTCTTAGCCGCTCAGCCTCTTTGGGATCAGATGCATGAGCAGCCAAAGAAATTAGAACACTCTGCAGCAACCCATTGAGAAAATTCAAAATATGTATAAATACAAACATAGAGCGTAATGAGAAAACAAATATGCAAAAATATATTCACCTTCTTAGGTGAACTCAACAGATCAGCATATCTGGCAAGTGCAACCCTCACTGTACAGGGAGATGGGAACGGAGGTGGCAAAGAGCCCCCAAAAAGTGGAGTGCCATCCTCTTTGTCAGCATAAATTGAAAAGGTGGTATCTGGTGAATAACCTAACAGTTTTTCTGCCTCCTCTACAGTCTCAGTTGAATTTTCTGCATAAACACCAACATGGTCTCCAGTCTCATATCTGGAAGGGAAAAATGAGGATTAATCAGGTGTCTTGAAACCAACTAAAATCATCCTTTTTTTCCCTCTAATTTTCAGAAACTGACAAAGCTAGATCATTCAATATGCTTACGTGAGGCTAGTTCCTGCAATATCAAACTCCAAATGAATGCAGGACCGGTCAGAAGCTGGTGTATGAAGCTCCCGGCGCACAGCCACATTTGCCCTGGAAAAGAAGCATGCTTAGAGTTCGCCCATACTACAACCATAGTCTTGGAATCAGTGGCATAAAAGCCCAAAAAAAAAGCATACCGGCAAGGATGTTGAATATCATAGACGACATGACCATTGCTAAGACTGAAAGACTTATTGATATGTGCGGCATCCTCTGGTTTAGTGAACACAATTCTGTACGCCGGAATAGCAGCCGTGTAAGGAGTTGATGCTGCTGAAGAATTTTCTTCAGCACGGAGCAATTTATCCAATTCTGGCCACAGCAGTTCCTTCCTTTAGTTGAGGAAAGGAACCATTAGCTTTGATTTATAAGAGACAAGCTACATGCTGAAATAGGACCACCATACTAAAGCTGATGAATCGAAGTCTACATTATGTCATGGCAGTACATACCAAGCATTGAAGTCATCCTCAATGCATTGATCATCATCTCCAAGACCAACAGGAACTAGGCGTTGGCCACCTGGAAGAACATGATGGACCAAAGTTAACCAGCAGCAGATGAAAAAGGGCAGACAGAAACTAGGGAAAAAAAATGTAACTAGAAAAACATGCTGCAGAGGATTCACAGAATTTCACTAAAAACTAATTATACGTGGTAAAGCGGTTATAAGGTCAATATAATTATATCATTTTCCCGGAAGAACAGTACGTCATAGTTTTGAGGTTAACATACTTTAAAAAAAATATGTAGGTGAACACAAATGACTCAGTCGTTGTGCTTTTGTCTACCTTGTTCAGCGAGGAGCTGATCAACCTCCTTTCCAACCTTGTTGAAATGCTCGTACTGCCTATTTCCAAGGGCAAACACCGCGAACCGGAGGTTGCTCAGCCACTCACCTCTCTCATTCCCCTGAAAACCAACGACACAAAACGGCTATGAATTCATAAACCACGACGCAAAAACACACACACACACACACACACACCCAAGCGCATTCAGAGCACTAGATGAGTAATCGTACCTCTGAGAACCACTTGTAAAACCTCGCGGCGTTGTCGGTCGGCTCACCGTCCCCATACCTACAGCAGCAACAGCAAAACTCGTTAGCAATCAAGCGGTGTAGCTTTGTTCGGCAAAACGGGGCTGCCCTAGCTTTACTGCCGGTTCAAATAGCAATTAGTTTGGACAGATGTGAATTGGCCTGTTTTGCTGGACAGGGATGGTAAGCAACCCGCAAGTGCAGTAGACGTAATCAGGTGGAGACGGGAGTTGAGGGTGCTTACGTGGCCAGGAAGAAGAGCGCGATGGTCTCCTTCTTGAGCTTCTCCCCGTACTCCTCGTCCTCCGCCGCGTAGTCGTCCTGAACACCCCGCGACCCAACGAAGCAGTCAGTAGCACGCGGTAATCACAGCATACCGCAGCAGAAGCGGGGGGAGATTGAGGGAGTTTTGAGCGGCAGGAGAGCATTGGGGGTGATGAAACTGGAATCGGAGGCGTACCAGATCGAGCACCTTGAAGACGGCCGTGTCGTACCTGGCCTTGGCCTCCTCCGCGAGCGCCTGCGGGAGCAGCAGCGTTGTTAATTAGGTTTCGCCGAGAGAGAGGAACGAGCAGGCGGCGAGTGGTGAGGACGGACGGGTACCTTGGCGAAGCCCTCGGCGGTGCCGGTCTGCGTGCCGAAGAAGAGCGCGACCCGCTGGCGGCCGTCGTCCGGATCGGGCTCCTCCGCCTCGCGGGCCTTCTTCGCGGCGAGGGGCGGCGCCTGGACCGGCTGGGGGGAGGAGGAGCGGCGCACGAGGAGGGCGACGCCGCAGCCGACGAGCACGGCCAGGGAGGTGGCGAGCAGCGCGAGGAGGCGGCGGTGGCCGTCGTCGCTGTCGGTGTCGGAGGACGAGGCGCGGCCCGTGAGCAGCGCCGCCAGTAGGTCCAGCGCCGACGCGGTGGAGTCCATGGCGGGGCGGCGGTGCTGGTTCGATGGGATCGAGGCGTGCGGGCAACGGGCAGAGGTGCGTGTAGTGTTGCGGCGCCGTCAAGTCGAAACAAAAGCAGCACCGGTCACCATCACAATTCTCATCTACACACGTCCGGAAACTGAATCAAATATTTTTGGACATGGGTATTCCTAAATTCGTTTAAACTTACTCCGCTACAAAGTTACATATATTTATCTGATCACACATTTCAAGAGGGGGAGTTTCCTATCAATTGCTCATTTGAAATTTATGATATTTGTCTAAGCTATATAATTATAAATTTACGTATAAAAAAGTCACGCACCTACATACATGTGTTCTCCGCCGTAAAAGAATTTGAATTTTTTAAGCGCTAGAAATTTGAATTTTGGGGGCGGCAAGTTATAAGGTTTATGAGCACCCATATCCTTCTAGGTATTTCCGGAAAAATTCAAGGTAGCACCAAACTGGGTGTACAACTCAATGGTTCACCGTCGGGTGTGGCTAGTGAGCACTGTTCATCAGTCCATACCATCACTCTCCCAAAAGGAACAATGTCAACTGGTGCACACCATCGATACACCGACCAGGTGCTTCGTGCATTGTTGCTAACCCAAAAAAAAAATCATTGGTGTAGAACTCAATGATTCACGGTCAATTAGAGTGACATCAATGGTGTCAACCAAGCTCATAAAAGAGGAAACATTCCCTCGATATCTCTATTGATTTGGAGTTTTCATCATGCTAAGTATTGGAAGGGGCCCTCTCGTACATGTTTTCTCTATCTCTACTACCTATAGAAGAAGGGATGAATATGTTCTGTTTTCTGCCAAATCCGCACTACATCGCTCCATTTGTTTGTTGATTGTACCACGTATGGGCGGGTGACCTTGCCCATTTCCGTCCGCCCCATCTAACTCCAACTCCTCTATTCTTATATCTTAACACTACCAAAAATTACACCCAGCTTAGAATACTTTCTAGTTTACATCATGTCTACAGTCAACCAAATCACGCCCACACGCAACAAAAATCACCTTCCAATTAACACTGCTAAAATCACATTCCAGAATTCACATTGCCAAAAATAAATAACTGACGTGCCAAAACCAAAAACCCCGCCTACTACATGCCATATAAGGTGTATTCCCATCACACTCAAGGAGACACATATTCAGTCTTCAAGCTAGTGCCATGGCGAGTCGATACATTCTTTGTTGACCCGACTCAAAGAGAGTGTTGGCACGGTCACTTGTCCCGGCTCTCGCCCTATCGCCTCATCAGGCAACTGCAATATCTCTCATGCAAAAAATTTGTTCTTAGTATCTGATTAGATATTTTTCTCATGTTTCTCCTTTTCTTACTACAACCATGTACGACTCCACAACGTTGAAAATTTTCATATGTACAACACATTCTGGGAAGCAAGTGCCAAAAATATTTTTGGTTGAATCAAAGACACCAATCAAGGTGAAAAATTCTATCGTGACATCCTCACCAACCTAGCTGTAAGTATTTTCTATCCCCTTGTGTGATTTTTGTGTTGGAATAGTACTACAACAAGGGGAAATTTCCTTTGGCATATGAATACTAGTGCTCCTAATTTTTGGGAAAAAAAAAACCCAAAAATATTTTATGGAACTCAAAAAAATCTGAAATTAAATATGCACATACATATACCCATTGCGAAGGTTCAGTAGAAATTTCAGGGAAAATACATTGTATTTTGAGGTATACAAAAAGACAAATTTCTAAAGAAAATCTGAGTTTTCAAACCTATACACATACAGCCAAAAATCTGTTTTCTTTTTCTGTAGCTCAAATACAATGCATTTTCCATGGAAATTTCACATGATTGTTCAGAACATGTGTATATATTCATGTAATAAATTTTATAATTTTTTGAAACACATAAATACAATTCGCACCTGCACCAAATCTTCTCTCTGCATCAATGTACTACATTTTTCTGATTGGTGCATGTCCTATCCTATGTTCATGGGTACCAGATAATATGTGTTCATGCATACCAGAAAATTGTGTTGATGCATACCATACAACTGAGCTCATGCCTCATTTGACACAATCATATGAGGCCAAAGTGCAGAATCTCTCTATAGACGATGTTCCCCGGCTTGCAGAATCTATCTATAGACGATAGTAAAATCAGACCGATCGTGTTTTTACGGTTTTATTAGATTATTTTTGTTTGTTTGTGTTCATGCATATCAGATAATCAAGCTCATGCCTCAGTTGACATAACAAAATCGGGTCAAAGAGCATAATCTGCCTATAGGCGGCGTTCTTAAGGTTGTACAATCTGAATATGATGGTGTTCCTTATTCTCAACAAGTTCAAGCCTTATCTACAAATTTTGCTCACCACAACAGAATCTGATGCAATTAGTTAGAAGGGAAACTTGTCGTTGCAATTAGTGTTGCATTTTCGGGCGAACTTTGTTCTTTGTTATATGCATCTCCATATGCTATTTATACTCTGCAAGACTACAACGTTAGTAAATTAGGAATATTCATTTAAGTAGTCAACGAAAGTAAACTCTGTTCCGACCAAATAGCGAGCTTGCGACGTACCTACTCAATCTGAAGATTCAAGCAGAGCGATTGAGTTCATTGCACTGGATAAGTAAAGTTGGCTATATTTTGATAGGGATGAAATGAAAAATAGAAGTAGCAGCTTA
>NC_061512.1:268586718-268613643 GCF_022539505.1 Lolium rigidum
TTATTTTATTTTTATATCAGTATAGATTATAGTTTATCGTACTGTAACATAAACATGCATGGATTATATCCGTAGATAGCTACCGATAGTTCATGATGTTTTATCTAGTTGGAACATAATTTTTTTTTATTTAGCAGCAGAGTCGTGTCCGGTAACTCCTGAAAATCTATGCTCTGACTCGGTGCTCTGTAGCCAAGGTGTGGAGTGAATAGCATAAAACCACCACATTGGTAGCCGAATTTACGGAAGACCACCGCTTTACGATTACGAGACAGAAAACCACCGTATTTCACCAGGTTTTTTTACGGATTCTGACGGCCAGGACCCACCCAATGTGATGACGTGGTGACGGCCGTTAACAGCCGTTCTATTGAGGGGCCCACCCAGTGCGGAGACGTGTAAAAGACACCGTTTCCCCTCTGTTCACTCCCGCTTAGTCTCTCCCGTCTAACTCTCTCGCTCTACCCCCGCCGCCGCTATTCTGCCCGCCGCCGGCCGTTAATGCCCAGTTGGAACGACGGCGAGTCGTCGAGCATGGCTCTTTCCTGGCCAGGGGTAAGTAGGTCGTTTCAACCGCTACATGTAGGGTTAGGGTTTCGGAAGATTTGGGAATTTTGATTTGTTCTCGATTTCTTCTCCTTTGTTGGTCGATTTGGTGGAATTGAGAAGCATTTGTTTGTAATTAGGACTTCACACCGATGGACTATTGCCCAGACAGCTAGGATGAACCAACATTCACGGGGTTGGCGGCAGGTTGCCCGGAGGTGTGCCGCCTCCACCAGAAGGGGCCGGCGAAGCGTGTCGCTTTTGAAGGAACGAACACCGGCTGTCGCTTCTACATGTGTTCTGTGCAAGGGGTATGTTGCTTACAGTTCTAACTCTGTAGCTGTAACCGTGAATGAGTCAATGTTAATTTGTTGTATCTTTCAAGAATTGCAATGGACAGAACAATCAGTACCTCACAACAAGTCCATGTTAATTAGATGTAGCTATGTAGTACAAATTTTCCATTTGTCTGAATAATTGCATGTATGCTATGGATTAGTAAAGAAAAAATAGTTGCATTTGTGTGAATAATTGCAGTGCCTCGGAATAACTGAAATAACAAGTAGTATCTCTGAAAAAGTCCATTTGTGTGAATAATTGCATGTATGCTATGTAGTACTAATGAAATAAATAATTTTAAGATGCAGTACATTGAGAATTTTGGCTTCCACTCTTGCCTTGATGATGAGTGGCCATAGCCAATGAAGAACACATTGCTGAAGCTGTGGGAAATGTACCATGACGTGCATAATGCACTTCTGGATGAGAAGATTGAGAATGGCAAGGGCTTGTGAAAGATTTGAATAAAGAGAGGATAAAGGTGGAGAAGAAGTATTCCAGCCTGATGGCTGATGTTTCCAAGTTTATGGATGATACTGAGAGGCAGGTTATGTAGGCAAACTATGACAAGATAATGAATGGCAGTGAGGAGGAAAAGTTGAGGGTGACAAAGACTAAACTTGAAAATGAGCTGATGAAAGCCAATGATGAAGTGGCTATGCTGAAGGAGGGCAAGATTGCTGATGACATGAAGATGAAGCTGATGGAGGAAGAAACTTTGTTGCTCAAGGATGAGAAGAAGAAGCTAGAGTATCACCTATTTGATATGTTTAAGTTGAGCAGTGCTAGCTAGGAATGACAAGTTGGTCAAGATCAAGCAGATATGTGAGCAGTAAGATGTGACAGTGATGTAGTACTGTCTACCCATAAGTATTGTGTACTGGTAATTTGTAGCCCTATGAACTGTTAGTGTTGTAGCATTGAACTCTATGTACCCCTATTATGAAATGTTAGTGTTGTTGCATTGAACTCTATGTACCCCTATTATTTGTTATGTTGAATCTTGTGTTGTTCTTGAACTCTGTGTTGTTATTGAACCGTGTGTTGTTGAAAGTGTGATTATTGTAAATTGTTGGGTGTTTAAGAAGCCTCTAGGGTTTTTCGAGGGGTATCGACGACTTTAGGTCATCGAGAGCATATATGGTGTTTTAAAAGCCTCGAGTTTTTTCCGAGGGGTATCGACGATTTTAGGTCATCCAGATCATCTATGATGTTTTAAGAAGCCTTGAGGGTTTTTGAGGGGTGTCGACCATTTTAGGTCATCTATGATGTTTTAAGAACCCTTGAGGGTTTTCCGAGGGGTATAGGCGATTTTAGGTCATCGAGAGCACATATGGCTTTTTAAAAGCCTCGAGGGTTTTCCGAGGGGTGTCGACAATTTTAGGTCATCTATGATGTTTTAATAAGCCTCGAGGGTTTTCCGAGGGGTGTCGACGATTTTAGGTCATCGAGAGCCTCTATGGTTTTTTAAAACCCTCGAGGGTTTTCCGAGGGGTGTCGACGATTTTAGGTCATCGAGAGCCTCTATGGTTGTTTTAAACCCTCGAGGGTTTTCTGAGGGGTATCGATGATTTTAGGTCATCGAGAGCATATATGGTTTTTAAAAACCTTGAGGGTTTTTCGAGGGTTGTCGACGATTTTAGGTCATCTATGATGTTTTAATAAGCCTCTAGGGTTTTCCGAGGGGTGTCGACGATTTTAGGTCATCGAGAGCCTCTATGGTATTTTAAAACCCTCGAGGGTTTTCCGAGGGGTGTCGATGATTTTAGGTCATCTATGATGTTTTAATAAGCCTCTAGGGTTTTCCGAGGGGTGTCGACGATTTCAGGTCATCATGAGCCTCTATGGTTTTTTAAAACCCTCAAGGGTTTTAAAAGGGGTGTCGACGATCTTAGGTCATCGAGAGCCTCTATGGTTTTTTAAAACCCTCGAGGGTTTTTCGAGGGGTGTCGGCGATTTTAGGTCATCGAGAGCCTCTATGGTTTTTTAAAACCCTCGAGGGTTTTCTGAGAGGTGTCGATGATTTTAGGTCATCGAGAGCATCTAGTCTCAAACCATTTTAAGTCATCTACAACATGTACACCATTTAAGAGCATGAATTACCAACATAGTCTCAAACCATTTTAGGTCATCTACAACATGTACACCATTTTAAGAACATCAATTACCAACATAGTCTCAAACCATTTTAGGTCATCTACAACATGCACACCATTTTAAGAGCATCAATTACCAGCATAGTCTCAAACCATTTTAGGTCATCTACAACATGTACACATTTTTAAACAACAACTACCAACATAGTCTCAAACTTCATCTTACATATAGTCTTAAACATCATCTTAGAACATAGTCTTACAGATTAGTTTAAAACAGGTGCACACATATAGAGTTTCACCCATACAGTACAACATAGTCTCAAATTTGAAATGAGAACATAGTTTGGACCCATACACTGACAACATAGTCTTAAACATTCGTAAACATGACAAGTTCATCTGATTATGCATCAGGAGCAGGAGCAGGTGGATCATGGAGATATGTAAACTTTCCAGCAGTGAGATAGCCCTTCATCCTACCTGTCAGAAGTCTCTGACTTCCACTAACCCTCCTTGGGGCATCAGGAGCAGAAGCAGTGGTTGTTCTTGGGGTAGAGAATCTTGCAGCTGGTGCTCTTGCAGGTGCTGAAGCTCTTGGAGCTGCTGGTGATGCACTGGCTCTTGGAGCTGCTGGTGCTGCTCTTGCTCTTGGAGCTGCAGGTGTTGCTTTTCCTCCTGCTTGTGGTGCCGCTCTTGCTCCTGGTTGTGCGGGTGCTCTTGTAAGTGCTGGTGCTCTTGCAGGTGTCGGTGGAGGAGCTGCTGCTGTGCTTGCAGATGCTGAAGTGTTGCCATCCTCACTATGCCTTGTACTGTATAAGCATGCAAATAAAGTGATTATTGTTGAAAAGCAAGTACTGTACATGGCTTAAACATACAAATTGTTTACCTGGTGGTTATTCTTCCTAACTTGCAGACCTGGCTTCAGAGGTGCATGGCAACTAGTGTACCTATGCCCAATAACCTTGCAGTTGCTGCAAGTAATACTGGCCATCCTAGAAGTGTCTCTTGGTGCTGGAACTTCGAATTGTCCCTTCCTTCTTTTAACTTGTTTCCTTCCTGGCTTCCCTCTGAAAACAGGTGGCTCTATGTCATCTGTGTCAGTTTTGATACAATCATCTGGACCAGGAACAGGGTACACAACATGTTTGTAGGCTTCTCTTTGTACAATGGCTTCTTGAATAACTCATGTACATAGTCCTCTGGATGATGTATCACTTTCATAATTGCAGCAACAACATGACTGCAAGGTACTCCAATAATATCCCATTTCCTACAGGTGCAAGTGGGGTTCTTTAGGTTGAATGCACAATTTCTTTTGATGTTGCTAACTTGCCATAGGTCAACATCACAATTCTTTGCAGTGCATTCCCTGGACCACCTCTTTGCCCTTCCAACTTCTCAATATAGTGTGGAGTGATCTGCCATCTGGTTCTCTCTGTCTTCTCTCTTGTCCCACTATTCTTTATCATGAATTTATTCCTTAGGCCTTCTAGCATTGTTCTGATAGGCTTGTTCCTAACATAAAGGATCATTTTGTTGAACACTTCAGAGATATTGTTCACAACAAGATCTCTTTTGCAGTTTGTATCAAAAGCATGCCTAGCCCATGTCTTTACAGGAATCTGCAGCAGCCAATTATAAGCCTCTATCTGCCTTCATAGCATCCATTGCTCTGTCAAATTCTAGTTTTGTGTAAGAATAACTAGCTGCATCCATGTGCTTCTTTAGATCTGGCCCTCTGAATCCAGCAGATTGGAAGTTGGCATAAATATGCCTCAGATAGAACCTATGAGGAGAATGTGGGAAATCTTGTGATGCAGCCTTGAGAAGTCCCCGCAAACATTAAACAAAATAAATGAAGCTGCTTGGTTTCTTTTACAACAAAGAGAACTGTACTACACAAATTCTATATTACTGAACTGACCTTTTGCCAATCAGAAATAATTGTGTACATTCCAAATTTTCCAGACTCCCCCAATAGAGTACCTAAGCTGAGTCAGAAACCATAACCAACTGACAGTGTCTTTCTTGTCCACCACACCAAATGCAATAGGGAAAATGTTATTGTTCCCATCTCTAACGGTTGCAGCAAGTATTTGTTGGCCAATGCTCAATTTATTGAAGCATCCATCTACCCCTGTGTCATAGTGTTGGTAAGCTAACAAGGAATAAGACTGTGCTAGGAAAAAAAGTAATGCATTTACAAGAATAATTACCTATGAAGGGCCTGCAGCCATTAAGGAAGCCTTCTTTTGATGCATTCAGACAGTAAAATAACCCATTAAACCTTGGGTTTGTACTAGGATGTTCAACTAAATGCTTTGTTGTCACAATACACCTGCTCCCAGGATTAGTGTCAATGACAGCTTGGAGATAGTCCCTCAACCTTGTGTATTGTGCCTTCTGGTCACCCATAACAACAGAAAATGCCTTCTTCCTTGCTCTGTAAGCTTTGCTCTTGGGTACTGGTACACCCCACTTCTGCTTTGCATTGTCAATGAATGTGTGAGCAGTAGTGTTTGGATCAATGCTAACAACCTACTCAGACTGTTGGGCAAGCCAATCAATACTAATCATTGTGTTCTGTCCAGAGGCAATACAAGTGTGAACTCGATCCTAGAATTTTCCTTATGCAAAAAAGTCTTCTCATGTGCAATCTTTGAGGCACTCATGTAGAAGGGACAACCATTATCTGCTCTAGGACACAAAACTATAATTCTATCACTGTCATTCCTCCAGTACACAAAGTTCCTAAGCTGAGCTATGTGATATGTCCTTAGAGCCCTCTTGAACTGTTATACATCAGCGAAACAAAGTTTCAGAGCTATATGTTCATGTGGGTTTGCCCTGGTCTCATCATACCAAACTCTTTTCTTCATTTTCTTCAGCCTCCTCTTCCTTCCACCGGCATGTACAAATTTTTGACACAAACCCATCATCATCACTGTCTCCAAGCTCATCAGGGTACTGTCTTCATTAGTTGTAGGCATGAAATAGTTGCCTTCTTCAAATTTAACAACCTCATGATGTCAGTTACTAGTAGGACCACACTTTGCTGCCTTCTTCTTCAGTGGCATGATTTTCTCTGTAATTTCCTCAACCTCTGAATCTTCCTCGGGTTCAAACATCTCTTCAACATCAGTGTCACCTTCAAAATGAAGAAATAGGTCATCCTTCTGTTCTTCCATTTTTTGCAGTTTCTTCATTATTTCTTCATTCTCTGCATTCTCAGCTGCATGCCTCTTCTTCCTCAGCTCCCTCATTAGCTCCAATTCTGCTTCAATAGCTGCCTCTCTCTCTCTCTCAGCTGCTGCTAGTTCAGGTCTGTACTCACCATCATAGTACATGTACTCACCCTCATTTTCGTTTACCTCATTATCATCTACCTCCTTATCACTGTCACATATATCTTCCAAGTCTTCTTCATCTTCATCTGATTCAGCAACCTCTTTTGCTTTTCCTTTATTCATGTTGTTGCTCTGTTGTGTGCCAATGTACAGAACATCACTGTAGTCAATTGCCACTAGATACACGTCCTCCACTTTAGCTGCCATGAAATTGACCCCTGAGTTGTTATCTGATAGCACAACAAGTACATCAACTAAATCTGCAGCTTCAACATCTTGTCTGTTCAAACCAATTGGCCATTCTGCTTTGTGCTTCACCATTGTTAGATTGAGTACCTTTTCACTATCATAAAGCTCAAGCATTTCAACTACCTTTGCCGTGCTATCAACTACCTACATTCCTTCCTTCCCTTTGCCTCTTTCTTTAACATAGTACATGTAGTCTCTAATTCCATAGCCACGTTGTTCTACCAGAGCTAGCAAATTCAATACAGTGATGTCTGATCTGCTAATTGTCGTTGCCTATTCGATGGTACCTCGGAGGAGGGATCCTCACGAGGGATGAAAGAAGTAGGGGCCATAGGGCGGAGTGTCCTCGGGACGGTAGTACGCGATTTACCCAGCTTCGGAACACTTGCAGGATGGCAAGGCCTACTGCTGCTTGTCTGGAATTATCTGGGCGCTTTCGCGATGTTACAATGAGTTGTGTCTTACTTGCCTCTAGGGCCCCCTTGGATCCGGCTTATAAGGACGCACAGATCTAGGGTTACAAGGAGAGTCCTAGCCGGAATACAAGTCGCCTAACTACGGTATATCTTGCCGTGTACGTCAAGGATCCGCCTTCCCCTATACGTCGTACTGGATCCAGCTACCCCTAATGGGCCAGGCCGGATCCGACTTCCAGAGTTGGTCGGTGGATCCGGCTCCTTGTTCCTGGGCCAGACTTTATCCATCTTGATCTACAACAACTGGGCCGCCCGATGGGCCACATGCCACCATCACCGTCTATGGGCCACCCGGGCTTGTCGGATCCGAGCACTGTCGATGGTACACCCATGAAGTATACCCACAACAGTAGCCCCCAGAGTTCTCCGAGATTCACCTCTTGTTTCCGCCTTGCTGAATCATCTATGTTTCCGACAATCCTCGCGGTAACATGGAGAAACTTGAAGAACTCCAACTCCATGATCTTATCCTTTCCGGCTTCTACGCCAGAAAAATCCTTTATCTCGCGGGACTTCATCCATCGACACCGTTTTCAACGATTCTCCGGGTTACTCCCCTGCAGAGACAATGGCTTGTTTTCTTCAAATATTATCCGGAACCTTAAAAGATTCAAACGGTTCCGCCAATCTTGGCGCCATTTTCGGGTGATTTGAGCGGTAACTTATCCTCTACCATTTTTACCGTTAGGGTTTCGGACATGTGTCAGCCATCCGACAGTGCGTCGCTTGCGTTCCGACCACAGGATGCGGAGCACGAATCTCATCCTCGGCCTATAAATACCTACCGCTCACCTCGAATCGTCTCATTCGCCCCCTTTTCACCTCTCCGCACAGCGCCGCCTTCGAGCTTCCCCCTCCACCGTACCGGAGTCTGCCGGAAGATCACCGGAGTCCAGCGCCGACGGCTGGTGTTCATCGAGTTCATCCTGTTCCTAAGTACGGCGAGCCACCGTGTCGAAAACCTAACCGTCGGCGACTCCGACCACCGCAGAATCCATTCCGGTAAGTCCTTCGAGCTTCAGTTTTTTCACCGAAGTTGGTAGGGATGAACAGAGTATAAAGTCGGCTCCGGCTAAGGTTAGCCCTCTGATACGTCTCTGACGTATCGATAATTTCTTATGTTCCATGCCATATTATTGATGATACCTACATATTTTATGCACACTTTATGTCATATTCGTGCATTTTCTGGAACTAACCTATTAACAAGATGCCGAAGAGCCGCTTGTCGTTTTCTGCTGTTTTTGGTTTCAGAAATCCTAGTAACGAAATATTCTCGGAATTGGACGAAATCAAGACCCAGGGTCCTATTTTGCCACGAAGCTTCCAGAAGACCGAAGAGGAGTCGAAGTGGGGCCACGAGGGGCCGCCACCATAGGGCGGCGCGGCCCAGGTCTTGGCCGCGCCGACCTGTGGTGTGGGGCCCTCGTGTGGCCCCCCACTTTGCCCTTCCGCCTACTTAAAGCCTCCGTCGCGAAACCCCTGATGCGAAAAACCACGATACGGAAAACCTTACTGAGACGCCGCCGCCGCCAATCCCATCTCGGGGATTCCGGAGATCTCCTCGGCACCTCCGCCGGAGAGGGGATTCATCTCCCGGAGGACTCTACACCGCCATGGTCGCCTCCGAAGTGATGAGTGAGTAGTTCACCCCTGGACTATGGGTCCATAGCAGTAGCTAGATGGTTGTCTTCTCCTCATTGTGCTTCATTGTTGGATCTTGTGAGCTGCCTAACATGATCAAGATCATCTATCTGTAATTCTATATGTTGCGTTTGTCGGGATCCGATGGATAGAGAATACCATGTTATGTTAATTATCAAGTTATTACATATGTGTTATTTATGATCTTGTATGCTCTCCGTTATTAGTAGAGGCTCACGGCCAAGTTTTTGCTCTTAACTCCAAGAGGGAGTATTTATGCTCGATAGTGGGTTCATGCCTCGCATTGACACCGGGACAATGACAGAAAGTTCTAAGGTTGTGCTGTGCTGTTGCCACTAGGGATAAAACATTGATGCTATGTCCGAGGATGTAGTTATTGATTACATTACGCACCATACTTAATGCAATTGTCCAGTTGCTTTGCAACTTAATACTGGAAGGGGTTCGGATGATAACCCGAAGGTGGACTTTTTAGGCATAGATGCGAGTTGGATGGAGGTCTATGTACTTTGTCGTAATGCCCAATTAAATCTCACTATACTTATCATGACATGTATGTGCATTGTTATGCCCTCTCTATTTGTCAATTGCCCGACCGTAATTTGTTCACCCAACATGCTTTTATCTTATGGGAGAGACACCTCTAGTGAACTGTGGACCCCGGTCCATTCTTTAATCTCTGAAATACAAATCTGCTGCAATACTTGTTTTATCGTTTTCTCTCGCAAACAATCATCTTCCACACAATACGGTTAATCCTTTGTTACAGCAAGCCGGTGAGATTGACAACCTCACTCGTTTCGTTGGGGCAAAGTACTTTGGATTGTGTTGTGCAGTTCCACGTTGGCGCTGGAATCCCCGGTGTTGCGCCGCACTACATCCCGCCGCCATCAACCTTCAACGTGCTTCTTGGCTCCTCCCGGTTCGATAAACCTTGGTTTCTTTCTGAGGGAAAACTTGCTGCTGTGCGCATCATACCTTCCTCTTGGGGTTCCCAACGAACGTGTGAAATACACGCCATCAAGCATATTTTCTGGCGCCGTTGCCGGGGACCTGAAGAAAAGTTACTCCACAAAGATTTCTAACTCCCACGTCAACTACACGCCAGCAACATATTTTCTGGCGCCGTTGCCGGGGAGATCAAGACACGCTGCAAGGGGAGTCTCCACTTCTCAATCTCTTTACTTTGTTTTTGTCTTGCCTTATTTTATTTACTACTTTGTTTGCTGCATATCAAAACACAAAAAAATTAGTTGCTAGCTTTACTTTATTTACTGTCTTGTTTGCTATATCAAAAACACAAAAAAATTAGTTCACTTGCATTTACTTTATCTAGTTTGTTTTATTTACTACTACTGAAATGGCCACCCCTGAAAATACTAAGTTGTGTGACTTCACTAGCACAAATAATAATGATTTCTTATGCACACCTATTGCTCCACCTGCTACTACAATGAATTCTTTGAAATTAAACCTCGCTTTACTGAATCTTGTCATGAGAGAGCAATTTTCTGGTGTTAGTTCTGATGATGCTGCTGCCCATCTCAATAATTTTGTTGAATTGTGTGAAATGCAAAAGTATAAAGATGTAGATGGTGACATTATAAAATTAAAATTGTTTCCTTTCTCATTAAGAGGAAGAGCTAAAGATTGGTTGCTATCTCTGCCTAAGAATAGTATTGATTCATGGACTAAATGCAAGGATGCTTTTATTGGTAGATATTATCCCCCTGCTAAAATTATATCTTTGAGGAGTAGCATAATGAATTTTAAACAATTGGATAATGAACATGTTGCTCAAGCTTGGGAAAGAATGAAATCTTTGGTTAAAAATTGCCCAACCCATGAACTGACTACTTGGATGATCATCCAAACCTTCTATGCAGGACTAAATTTTTCTTCGCGGAATTTATTGGATTCAGCTGCTGGAGGTACCTTTATGTCCATCACTCTTGGTGAAGCAACGAAGCTCCTTGATAACATGATGGTTAATTACTCTGAATGGCACACGGAAAGAGCTCCACAAGGTAAGAAGGTAAATTCTGTTGAAGAATCCTCTTCCTTGAATGATAAGGTTGATGCTATTATGTCTATGCTTATGAATGATAGGACTAATGTTGATCCTAATAATGTTCCGTTAGCTTCATTGGTTTCCCAAGAAGAACATGTTGATGTAAACTTCATTAAAAATAATAATTTCAACAACAATGCTTATCGGAACAATTCTAGTAATAACTATAGGCCATATCCTTATAATAATGGTAACGGTTATGCTAATTCTTATGGGAATTTTACAACAATAGTAGGAATACACCCCTGGACTTGAAGCTATGCTTAAAGAATTTATTAGTAAACAAACTGCCTTTAACAAATCTGTTGAGGAAAAACTCAATAAAATTGATATTCTCGCTTCTAAGGTTGATAGTCTTGCCTCTGATGTTGATCTTTTGAAATCGAAAGTTATGCCTAATAGGGGTATTGAAAATAAAATTGTTACTACAGCAAATGCCATCCAAGTTAGAATTAATGAGAATATAAGATTAATGGCTGAACTGAGCGTGCTAGGTGGGATAGAGAAGAAAATGAAAAACTAGCTAAAGAGAAAAATGTAGCTAAAGTTTGGACTATTACCACCACTAGAAATGCTAATAATTCACATGTTGCTGCACCTCCTACTATCAATGGCAAAATAATTGGTGTTGGCAATGCTTCTACTCCTAGTGCAAAGCGCGCAAAATTACCTGAAACTGCTAAAACTGCTCGAAACCGCCCGTGATAAAACCGCTGAAATTTTTTCCAACCTTGGGGATGATAATCCCATTGCTTTAGATTGTAATGATTTAGATTTTGATGATTGCCACATCTCTGAAGTTATAAAGTTCTTACAAAAACTTGCTAAAAGTCCCAATGCTAGCGCTGTAAACTTGGCTTTCACAAAACATATTACAAATGCTCTCATAAAAGCTAGAGAAGAAAAACTAAAACTTGAAACTTCTATTCCTAGAAAGCTAGAGGATGGTTGGGAGCCCATCATTATAATGAGAGTCAAAGATTTTGATTGTAATGCTTTATGTGATCTTGGTGCACGTATTTCTGTTATGCCTAAGAAAGTCTATGATATGCTTGACTTGCCACCATTGAAGAATTGTTATTTGGATGTTAATCTCGCTGATAATGCTAAAAAGAAACCTTTGGGGAAAGTTGATAATGTTCATATTATGGTTAACAATAACCTTGTCCCCGTTGATTTTGTTGTCTTGGATATTGAATGCAATGCATCTTGCCCCATTATATTGGGAAGACCTTTTCTTCGAACCGTTGGTGCTACTATTGATATGAAGGAAGGTAATATTAAATATCAATTTCCTCTCAAGAAAGGTATGGAACACTTCCCTAGAAAGAGAATGAAGTTACCTTATGATTCTATTATTAGAACAAATTATGATGTTGATGCTTCATCTCTTGATGTTACTTGAGATACACTTTCGCGCCTAGCTGAAAGGCGTTAAAGAAAAGCGCTTATGGGAGACAACCCATGTTTTTACTACAGTATTTTTGTTTTATATTTGAGTCTTGGAAGTTGTTTACTACTGTAGCAACCTCTCCTTATCTTAGTTTTATGTTTTGTTGTGCCAAGTAAAGTCTTTGATAGTAAAGTAAGTACTAGATTTGGATTACCTGCGCAGTTCCAGATTTCTTTGCTGTCACGAATCTGGGTCTACCTCGCTGTAGGTAGCTCAGAAAATTAAGCCAATTTACGTGCATGATCCTCAGATATGTACGCAACTTTCATTCAATTTGGGCATTTTCATTTGAGCAAGTCTGGTGCCCTAATAAAATCCATCTTTACGGACTGTTCTGTTTTTGACAGATTCTGCCTTTTTATTTCGCATTGCCTCTTTTGCTATGTTGGATGAATTTCTTTGATCCATTAATGTCCAGTAGCTTTATGCAATGTCCAGAAGTGTTAAGAATGATTGTGTCACCTCTGAACATGTGAATTTTTATTATGCACTAACCCTCTAATGAGTTGTTTCGAGTTTGGTGTGGAGGAAGTTTTCAAGGATCAAGAGAGGAGTATGATACAATATGATCAAGGAGAGTGAAAGCTCTAAGCTTGGGGATGCCCCGGTGGTTCACCCCTGCATATTCTAAGAAGACTCAAGCGTCTAAGCTTGGGGATGCCCAAGGCATCCCATTCTTCATCGACAACATTATCAGGTTCCTCCCCTGAAACTATATTTTTATTCCGTCACATCTTATGCACTTTGCTTGGAGCGTCGGTTTGTTTTTGTTTTTTGTTTTGTTTGAATAAAATGGATCCTAGAATTCACTTTATGGGAGAGAGACACGCTCCACTGTAGCATATGGACAAGTATGTCCTTGGCTCTACTCATAGTATTCATGGCGAAGTTTCTTCTTCGTTAAATTGTTATATGGTTGGAATTGGAAAATACTACATGTACTAACTCTGAAATGTCTTGGATAATTTGATACTTGGCAATTGTTGTGCTCATGTTTAAGCTCTTGCATCATATACTTTGCACCCATTAATGAAGAAACACTTAGAGCTTGCTAATTTGGTTTGCATATTTGGTTTCTCTAGAGTCTAGATAATATCTAGTATTGAGTTTTAAACAACAAGGAAGGCGGTGTAGAGTCTTATAATGTTTACAATATGTCTTTTATGTGAGTTTTGCTGCACCGTTCATCCTTGTGTTTGTTTCAAATAACCTTGCTAGCCTAAACCTTGTATCGAGAGGGAATACTTCTCATGCATCCAAAATCCTTGAGCCAACCACTATGCCATTTGTGTCCACCATACCTACCTACTACATGGTATTTATCCGCCATTCCAAAGTAAATTGCTTGAGTGCTACCTTTAAAAATCCATCATTCACCTTTGCAATATATAGCTCATGGGACAAATAGCTTAAAAACTATTGTGGTATTGAATATGTACTTATGCACTTTATCTCTTATTAAGTTGCTTGTTGTGCGATAACCATGTTTCTGGGACGCCATCAACTATTCTTTGTTGAATATCATGTGAGTTGCTATGCATGTCCGTCTTGTCCGAAGTAAGAGAGATCTACCACCTTAATGGTTGGAGCATGCATATTGTTAGAGAAGAACATTGGGCCGCTAACTAAAGCCATGATTCATGGTGGAAGTTTCAGCTTTGGACATATATCCTCAATCTCATATGAGAATAATAATTGTTGTCACATGCTTATGCATTAAAGAGGAGTCCATTATCTCGTTGTCCATGTTGTCCCGGTATGGATGTCTAAGTTGAGAATAATCAAAAGCGAGAAATCCGAAATGCGAGCTTTCTCCTTAGACCTTTGTACAGTGAGCATGGAGGTACCCCATTGTGACACTTGGTTAAAACATGTGCATTGCAAAGATCCGGTAGTCCAAGCTAATTAGGACAAGGTGCGGGCACTATTAGTATACTATGCATGAGGCTTGCAACTTGTAAGATATAATTTTCATAACTCATATGCTTTATTACTACCGTTGACAAAATTGTTTCATGTTTTCAAAATAAAAGCTCTAGCACAAATATAGCAATCGATGCTTTCCTCTTTGAAGGACCATTCTTTTTACTTTTATGTTGAGTCAGTTCACCTATCTCTCTCCACCTCAAGAAGCAAACACTTGTGTGAACTGTGCATTGATTCCTACATACTTGCATATTGCACTTGTTATGTTACTCTATGTTGACAATTATCCATGAGATATACATGTTACAAGTTGAAAGCAACCGCTGAAACTTAATCTTCTTTTGTGTTGCTTCAATACCTTTACTTTGATTTATTGCTTTATGAGTTAACTCTTATGCAAGACTTATTGATGCTTGTCTTGAAGTACTATTCATGAAAAGTCTTTGCTTTATGATTCACTTGTTTACTCATGTCATTACCATTGTTTTGATCGCTGCATTCATTACATATGTTTACAAATAGTATGATCAAGGTTATGATGGCATGTCACTTCGAGAAATTATCTTTGTTATCGTTTTACCTCGCTCGGGACGAGCAGAACTAAGCTTAGGGATGCTGATACGTCTCCGACGTATCGATAATTTCTTATGTTCCATGCCATATTATTGATGATACCTACATGTTTTATGCACACTTTATGTCATATCCGTGCATTTTCTGGAACTAACCTATTAACAAGATGCCGAAGAGCCAGTTGCTGTTTTCTGCTGTTTTTGGTTTCAGAAATCCTAGTAACGAAATATTCTCGGAATTGGACGAAATCAAGACCCGGGGTCCTATTTTGCCACGAAGCTTCCGGAAGACCGAAGAGGAGTCGAAGTGGGGCCACGAGGGGCCGCCACCATAGGGCGGCGCGGCCCGGTCTTGGCCGCGCCGACCTGTGGTGTGGGGCCCTCGTGTGGCCCCCACGTTGCCCTTCCGCCTACTTAAAGCCTCCGTCGCGAAACCCCGATGCGAAAAACCACGATACGAAAAACCTTGCCGAGACGCCGCCGCCGCCAATCCCATCTCGGGGGATTCCGGAGATCTCCTCCGGCACCCTCGCCGGAGAGGGGATTCATCTCCCGGAGGACTCTACACCACCATGGTCGCCTCCGGAGTGATGAGTGAGTAGTTCCCCCCTGGACTATGGGTCCATAGCAGTAGCTAGATGGTTGTCTTCTCCTCATTGTGCTTCATTGTTGGATCTTGTGAGCTGCCTAACATGATCAAGATCATCTATCTCGTAATTCTATATGTTGCGTTTGTCGGGATCCGATGGATAGAGAATACCATGTTATGTTAATTATCAAGTTATTACATATGTGTTGTTTATGATCTTGCATGCTCTCCGTTATTAGTAGAGGCTCGGCCAAGTTTTTGCTCTTAACTCCAAGAGGGAGTATTTATGCTCGATAGTGGGTTCATGCCTGCATTGACACCGGGACAGAGTGACGTAAAGTTCTAAGGTTGTGCCGTGTCTGTTGCCACTAGGGATAAAACATTGATGCTATGTCCGAGGATGTAGTTATTGATTACATTACGCACCATACTTAATGCAATTGTCCGTTGCTTTGCAACTTAATACTGGAAGGGGTTCGGATGATAACTCTGAAGGTGGACTTTTTAGGCATAGATGCGAGTTGGATGGCGGTCTATGTACTTTGTCGTAATGCCCAATTAAATCTCACTATACTTATCATGACATGTATGTGCATTGTTATGCCCTCTCTATTTGTCAATTGCCCGACTGTAATTTGTTCACCCAACATGCTTTTATCTTATGGGAGAGACACCTCTAGTGAACTGTGGACCCCGGTCCATTCTTTAATACTCGAAATACAAATCTGCTGCAATACTTGTTTTACTGTTTTCTCTGCAAACAATCATCTTCCACACAATACGGTTAATCCTTTGTTACAGCAAGCCGGTGAGATTGACAACCTCACTGTTTCGTTGGGGCAAAGTACTTTGGATTGTGTTGTGCAGGTTCCACGTTGGCGCCGGAATCCCCGGTGTTGCGCCGCACTACATCCCGCCGCCATCAACCTTCAACGTGCTTCTTGGCTCCTCCTGGTTCGATAAACCTTGGTTTCTTTCTGAGGGAAAACTTGCTGCTGTGCGCATCATACCTTCCTCTTGGGGTTCCCAACGAACGTGTGAAATACACGCCATCACCCTCTCTCACCCTTCGCAAATGTCTTCTTCAACTCCGCCTCTATCGTCGACCGAGCCCATAGCGGAAACGCCAATCTCCTATGCTTCGCCAACCTTCATCCCCGTTCACCTAAATCCTTCAAAAGATTTCGGCAAGGATACTGAAGGGACATCTGCCAACCCGGAAGAAACTGCCAGATCCGAACAAATGGAGAACAAAGCAGAAGAGGCCGCTGCCAAAAAATTGAAGGCCCGAGCTCGCGACAGTGAAGCTAAGGGGAAGTGGTGGCCTTGCACCACCACGGAAATTGAACTCCTCAACCTCGAGGCGGAAGGCTTCCTGCGGCCCGGGTCTTGGCGAACGACTCCGGGTGCTTTGACCCCAGCTCCTGAATCCGGAGAATGGGTGGTGACAAAGGCGCTGGTGGAGCGCGGATTCTCACTTCTTCCGAGAGATTTCTTCACGGAAATCCTCCAGGCGTATTAGCTGCAGCCCCACAACATCTCACCTAATAGCATACTGGCCATCAGCAACCACGTCACACTCTGCGAGGGCCACCTCCGGGTAACCCCCGAACTCAAACTATTTCAATACTATTTCTCCGTGAAGAAGGAGAAAATCTCGCAGACCTCCTCGCTAGCTACATGCGGAAGCATCACCTTCTTGCTCCGCCCCTACCGCGTCTACCCGCACATCGACCGGCACGAATCCGTGCGATACTGGTCCGGAGGCTTCTTTTATGTGAAGGACGTCTCCGACCCGGCTAGCTCGAAGATGCTGCCGGAATTGAAAAATGGCCCCGCCAGCGAGACCTCCTCTGGTCCCAATGCCCTCACCTTTCTGAGTCGCCCCAGCTAACAAGGGCGGTTCGGCGGATCTGCAAACTGACTGAGGAGGGCCTGTCGGGGAAAGACCTGACGATGTCGTGGTTCACCAAGTGGATCCAACCGCTTCAACACAGGGACCG
Source organism: Lolium rigidum (assembly GCF_022539505.1). Classification (NCBI taxonomy): domain Eukaryota; kingdom Viridiplantae; phylum Streptophyta; class Magnoliopsida; order Poales; family Poaceae; genus Lolium; species Lolium rigidum. The sequence continues at coordinate 268,604,054 of NC_061512.1, forward strand.
TTTGATGTTCCACTACACGGGGCGCGACGACCCTATGCGCGCCTCGAAGGACAACCTCTCCGCCGACGCCTTGGACAAGCGGATCCGGGTGCTGATCAAAGTTCCGCGTGACCTTCACGTTCACGTGTGCAACATTGACATCCACACCAATGGATCCGGAACCGTGGTAAGCCTTTTTCCTCACCAGCTGATTCTTCATTTGCTTATTCTATTTTGCCTAAGGACTTTTACCTTTGCTTCCTTAGCTTGAAGCCCTCGAGGAGAAAGACCTCGAAAATTTGACCAGAGTTCCTCACACCGGAACCACCGATCCCGAGGCCGCCTCCGACGCGGAAGCTCCCGAGGCTCCGGCCCCCACCAAGCGTAAGAGGGTTGCTCCCTCCGGCCCAGCTATGAAGCGCGCACGCGAAGCGCCAAGCGCTGCAGCCAACCGGAAAGTTGAGAAGGAAAAACAACGCCTCCAGCAAATTGATACTAGTAAACAGTCCCAACGCCACCTCGAACACTTTTTCGTTTCTTCCTCGTAAGTGCTTGATTTCCGAATAACTTCCTTTTGCTGTTGCGATCCGGCATACACTAAATATTGTGCCTTTTCTCGTTGTGCAAAAATAGTTCCAGAAACAAGCCCCCCAAGAACCCTAAGAAAAAGGCCAAGCCTTCACCCGCCACAATGCCAATTACTCCCGAAGTGGAGGTTTCGCCGAAAGCCACTGAGTCTGTCGTTCCGGATCCCAAAGACGTCATCAACGTTGAGGACCTTCCTGGTGAGCCGGTGGTGGACTCCGGCAAGGGCGCCTCCTCTTCACAGCCTCGAGAAGAACCTGATGTCACCTCGACGGAAATTCTGGCTGACGTCATTGAAAAGAAATTACTTCTGAGCGGCGCGGACTGGTGCCCCCCAAACGCACCCGCATGTCTCTCCGGTTCTCAACAAGGTTCCCCTAGCACAACGTCACGCGGAAATAGCCAAGGTGATGAACGAAGTGTGGGGGAACCCGGAAACAGAGCGCCAAGACTTGGACGAGCTTGAAAGCAGCCTCAAGATCTTCTTTGCGCAGCACAGGAACGTGCGCCAGGTAATTGGTTTGGACATTTTTCCGAGTAAAATGTGTGAACTGATGCTTTAAATGTATCACCTTTAATGTTCGTGTCCAGCCCCCAGATTTCCGGCTAAACTATTTTATTTGCTTCACAGAGCACTCACCAACTACATGAAGATCTGCGCGTGCTTGTGCTGGAGAAAAAGGCGGAAATTGAGGCGTTGCATAAGAGGGATGCGGAGAGCCAGAAGGCGATCCTTCACCTTGAAACTCGTTTGAAAAATAACGAGGGTAAGAATTCCGGCTAAACTTCCAACCCTCCAACACATACTTCAGAAATACTTTGTAGAATTGTTTGCTTTAACTTGCTCTCCGCCTAGCAGAATTACTTGCCAAGCGCCCTTCCATTGACGACCTCACCGCGGAACTTGAGGTGCTAAAAGCTGAGAATTCCTCCCTCAAGAACTTTATGAAGGAAACTTCGGAGAAGGAATCCGCGGCGAAAAAGGAAAGCGAGGAAAAGTACGCCAAGGATGTCTCGGAGCTCGCTGAGAAATTAAAGACCAGCAACCAGAGGATCAAAACTCTGGTGGCAAAGTCAAAAACTTATGAGGCGGAGGCGGCGGATATTGACAAAATGATCTTCCGTAAGGACTTTTCATTCTTCCGCCTTCCTTACTGCTTTTATCCCGTCCCGTTCCCGGAAAGCTAAGCACTCAATTTGTTCATGTGGAATAGCGTGTCTCGAATTTGAATGGACGCCAGAGTCTCCTCTTGGCCGTACTGAAGCATATGAGGAAGCGCGGAATTCTGTTGAAGATCTTTTTGAAGCCTGTCGCGGAATCGCGCAATCCTTGTCCCTGAAGAGAGCCGGAACCAAGCTTATGCGTATGGTTCCGGATCTCATCAAGGACTGGCAAGAGTCTTCTGCCCGCGGAGCTGCTTCCATCACCTTGGCGATGTGCAAAGCACACTTTCCTGCCATGAGCTTCAAGTCCATTGCACGCGGAGCTCCCAAGGGAACCAACACCAAGGCCGCCCTCTACGACAGGCTGTTTGTTAGGCGAGTTGATCAGTCGTTTTGGTATAACAAGCATGCGTCTCCCGAAGGTTTTTCCGACACAGAGGAGGACGAGGACGATGAAGATGTCCGAGAGGGCTCCGGGTCCAGCGCAAACTTATCCAATGAAGGCTCCAGTGATGGTTCCGACGAGGGCTCTCCTTATCAAGCTTCGGAGGATGAAGAAGAAGCCTCCGAGTGAATCCTGTTTTAAGAAACAATGAAATGCATCATTTTGACCCCGGAGTGGGTTTGTAATAAGACTTAAGTATTTTTAAGTAGCTAGGAACGAAACAGTTGCATGTGGGCGGAAAACTTATCCTGCAATCCCTTATATTTTATGAATGCATGTTTCGTTTGTTGAAAAAGCAAGTGCTAGTTTCCAAGTTTTCCGGCCTGCTCACTTGACCTTCCACGAGCCGGAAAACCTTTAGCCGGAAACGCTCGCCTGCAGCGACGAAGCCCAATGGCGATCCGTCAATAACCGCGGTAACAAGCCCCCAGCCAAGGTGCCGGAAGTCGCTGCCAGGAATCCATAAGTTCGCAACAAAAAAACTTGTCCACCAGAAAACTTAAGCTTACGTCTCCGGCTATGTACGCGACCCACACCAGTACTCTCAACCTGCGTAGCAAAGGAACTCTACGCACCCAAAAAGAGAAGAAGAGGACATACTGGATGAAGATGCGCAGCTGCCACTCCTCCCACCATTGCATAGCACTTGAGAGACCCATCTAATCTGCCTTTCTGGCCCTCTCTGAGACAATCTCACTCTTGTGGAGTTTCACACATGAACAAAGTGACTGTCTGATTCGTTTCGAACTCACCAATTCACCCTATGTAGACATATGAATGCACATGGTTAGATGTGGCTCCCTCATTGTTTCACATGCCTTCAGAATTGTTTACATCAAGTAGGCTGGCTTAAAGAATTGAACACACATATTTTTGCTTGACTTGGCAGAATAGTCCTGCCTTAACTTAAGTGTTCATCTAATCAATGGGATAGTTATTTATGTTGTCACATCTGTACACCAACTGGCTGCAGGCAGCCGGGCTGGACTGCGTGATATTTTGCTTGACTTGCCTAAATGCACAACTCAAGTCCTTTTAAGTTAGTACCAGTAGGCCGACGAGGAAGAGCGAGCGTCTGTTCCGCCGGGTGCTGCAACTATTGCTGGGCCGGGTCGATGGGAGCCCAGTGACATAGGCATACTCAATGGGCCTGCCGAAGATGGTACCCGGGGTTTATTGAAAGCCCACGACCCGAAGAATAAGAAGATTTGGAAGTCCAAGATACTGTTAAGAAAACCTAGAGTTGTAATAGGAGTCCTCGTTTGTAATCTTGCGGGATGGGTTAGAAACCCTCCCGGACTCTGTAAACTTGTGTATCATGAATCCCTCGGCTCCGCCTCCTATATAAGGGGGAGTCGAGGGACAAAGAAAGGATCGAATCATTGTCTCACAAACCCTAGTTTTTATATCGTCGAGTACTTTTCGGCTGAAACCTTCGAGATCTACTTGCCCTCTACATCCAACGAAACCCTAGTCTACAATCCGTAGACATTGACAAGTTAATCCCTTGTCAATTGGCGCCGTCTGTGGGATTTAGAGGTTGCAAGGAGCTGATCTCGATGGCACGTCCGTAATCGTCGACTTCGTCGGTAGCAAGCAATGCGATGGATCGAGGTAAACGGGAAAAACTGATCTAGTCGATTTTATTCCTCACCCGCCCTCCCGTTTGGATGCATGTGCGTATCTGGAGGAGCCCATCGTCATGACGTTCGGAGAATTCCGATTTAGCGTCAACAAGGAAGGATCTTATCGTCTCGAAGTTCCGATCTCGCCGGAATTTTCAGCGATCGATTCTGACTTTTCATCGAGCGATGAAGAATTTTCGTCACCACGCTTCATCAACACCAAGGCAGGCGGAAAGCTCGCCAAGATCTTCAGCGACACATCCCTCGGGTCGTCTGCGGACTCCGTTATAAGCAGCGACTCCGACAGCGTCGACAGCTTCAACTTCATCGACAAATCTGCTGCCATCGGAAAGGTCTTCACCAATCTCTATGATGGTGTCACCAATCCTGACAAAAATCAACACCCAAAATATCATCAAGTCTATGCAATCGAGGAGGAAAGCCGAGCAACACCAGAGACGTCAGAGGCTTTCGACGATTTGGGAAACCCATACGTCGATCCCGCTGATCTTAGAAGAGGCCTAGGCACTAAATATGTCGGGTCTTCGCCTCGCGAAAGAGTTCAACTACCACAAGCAGCGTGGGATAGAGCCGCAAGAGCTATGGACGGTACAGAACCAATGACCAAAACCGCTACTGTCGAAGAGTTACAGGCCTATCAATATAGACTTGCTCGTGTGAGTAGGGAGTTGGAAAAACAAACAGCCTCCCTGAACAGAAGAAGGGAAGCAGCTTCCGCGTCAAGTAGGCGAAGAGCAGAACTAAGCCGACAATACAGAACTTCGGGAGATAGTCACAGAGAGGCTCGAAGGAGAGCAAGATCTCGACTGCAAAATATACCCGAAGCAGAGAGGGATCATCTGGTTCAAAACCTCGACATGTCTTTCATGACGATCGACACCAGGGGAAATATTATCCCTAAAACACCAGAAGCTGGGTACATGGCAACGCAAGCTTATATCCTCGCGTCCAGACCACCCCCTGGGGATCCGAGAGAAGCGTTATTCAACATGGCAATGGCAGGAGTTGGAGTCATGGGAACAGCATTCACAGCTACACCTCCCGAAGGAACTGCAAGGAAAAATAGTCCACGACCCACCGCAGCAGTGCAAGATCCACCGAGAACAAGTGGGGCAAGAGATACAACGGCTCAAGCAAGGGTAGACAGAGCGCGACAAGAAAGAAGAGAACATCGGCATTCACCAGAAGTTGCAGATGAAGATCTATGCGGGCTCCCGTGCTTTACAAGACGAGTCCGAAAAACTCGAGTCCCTTCAGGGTTCAAACTACCCGAAAACTTCAAGAAATTTGACGGTTTACATGATCCTGAAGATTGGCTCGTTGACTACCTCGAGATGGTGAAGTTGATAGGAGGAACCAGGGCAACAGCTATGCAAAGCATCCAGGTACATCTGAGTGGAGCCGCACGATCTTGGATAAAGAAACTTCCCCGTGTTCTATCGACAACTGGGATAGTTTCGAAGATATCTTCGTGAAAAATTTCCGGTCCACCTGCAAGAAACCAGCATCATTGGAAGACTTGAGGGCGTGTCGACAGAAACACGACGAATCTATGAGACAATATATACAGAGGTGGAACATCATCAAAAACTCGGCAGAAGATATATCGGACGAGAGGGCAATAGATGCGTTCGTGGCAGGAATTCGACGAGGAGATTTTGTCGAGGACCTAGGAAGAACTAACCCAAAAACAATATCAGCATTGATGGAAATAGCAAACAAGTGGGCAGATGGAGAAGATGCTATACATAACACGCGACATAGGTCGCCAGAAGAGGACCGCAGTCGAAATTTTCAAAATAGAAGGCGATTTTCTCGCCAGTTCTACAACAATGATGCTCCTGGCCACATATCGGCTGGGTTCCGAGGAAACCCTGGAGGAAGCAATCAAGGTAATTACCAAAGAGGTAACGAGCAACAAGGCGACAACAGAAGTGACTACCGTGGTAATAGGCAAAATAGTGGACCAAGGTTTCGTAGACCATATGTGTCTCCCGAGGAAATGATGAACGGACCATGTCGGATGCATTTTTACCTTGATAATGATGGGAAGAGGCGATCGAGACATCTCGCGTGAAGGATTGTCGAAATTTTCAAGCAATGTTGCGAGCCGTAGGAATGGCCAACGCTCAAGCGATGAATAGAAACCCCCAGGGGCCAAGGAGCGAGATACATCTCCCACCCCCTCCCGCAATTACGGACGAAAATCGACACCAGCTCAGAATAGCGGCAGCACCACAACCACCTCCATATGTTGACCCTAATTCTAATGGTGCAGTCTTGATGATTCAGAAAGTCAGGCCATCTAACAGGGCGCAGAAAGTAATTTCGCGGCAAGTATTCATGGCAGAAAAGATGCCTCCACCAACAGTCGAATACCTAAATTGGTCGGGACAGGACATTGGCTTCACAATTGCGGACCACCCGCAGCAGGTTCCTCGACCAGGGCAATCAGCACTTATCTTACCCGCAGTAATTGCATGTTTTGATGTGTCGAGAGTCTTTATAGATGGCGGCAGCAGCTTAAAACTTATGTACGCAGATACATTAAGGAAGATGAACATATCCCTGGCAAATCTAGCACCAACTGATACACGTTTTCACGGGATCACGCCAGAAAAACCAAGTTATCCGTTGGGCAAGATCAATCTCGACGTTCAGTTTGGGACCCGAGAAAATTACAGGATAGAGAAATTGGAGTTTGAAGTCGTGGATTTCCCGTCGCAATATCACGCTTTGTTGGGACGACCAGCATATGCCAGATTTATGGCGGTACCTCACTACACGTACTTATTGTGGAGGTTGCCCTGACCCAAAGGACCAATCACGATCAAGGGAAGCTTTGCGTTAGCTGATAAGTGCGACAGAGATTTTCATCAACTGTCGGAAACATTCGGGATGCAAGCAGAATATATGGCGCCAAGGCTCACTGATTATGATGTGCTGCCAGACACAGGGAGGCCACTCAGGGAACCAACCTTTAACACGACAAAGGATTCAAAAGAGGTGCAGATCCACCCGACGGATCCGAAGAAAACAACGTCCATCGCAACAAATATGGACCTCGCATAGGAAAGCGCGCTCGTCGAGTTCCTCCGTGAGCACTGGAAAATCTTCGCATGGTGTCCAGCTGACATGCCAGGAGTACCCAGGGAACTTGCCGAGCACCACCTAAACTTTGATCCTATTGCGAGACCAATCAAACAACCTTTGCGGCGTTTTTTGGAACCAAACCGCAAAGCTATGCTCGTCGTAAATTGATCGACTCAAAGATGCTGGTTTTATTAAAGAGATATCTACGAAGCCACGTGGGTAGCTAACCCAGTTGATGGTGCCGAAGAAAAACACGAAAGTCCTTCGCATGTGTGTCGACTTTACGTGCCTCAATAAACATTGTCCAAAGGATCACTTTCCCCTCCCAAGGATCGATCAAATTATCGACTCCACGGCAGGATGCGAACGTCTTTCCTTCTTGGACGCATATTCTGGTTATAATCAGATCCGATTAAAGGAAGACGACGAAGCCAAGACAGTGTTCATCACACTGTATGGCGTGTTTTGTTACAGAAGAATGCCTTTTGGTTTGAAAAACGCGGGAGCAACATATCAGCGGATGATGCAGAAATGCCTAGTGATACGTCTCCGACGTATCGATAATTTCTTATGTTCCATGCCACATTATTGATGATATCTACATGTTTTATGCACACTTTATGTCATATTCGTGCATTTTCTGGAACTAACCTATTAACAAGATGCCGAAGAGCCACTTGTCGTTTTCTCGCTGTTTTTGGTTTCGAAATCCTAGTAACGAAATATTCTCGAATTGGACGAAATCAACGCCCGTGGTCCTATTTTGCCTCGAAGCTTCCGGAAGACCGAAGGAGAGTCGAAGTGGGGCCACGAGGTGGCGACACAACAGGGCGGCGCGGCCCGGGCCCCGGCCGCGCTGACCTATGGTGTGGGCCCCTCGTGCCGCCTCTTACCTCGCCCTTCGGCCTACAAATAGCCTCCGTCGCGAAACCCCCGCACCGAGAGCCACGATACGGAAAACCTTACCGAGACGCCGCCGCCGCCAATCCCATCTCGAGGGATTCGGAGATCTCCTCCGGCACCCTGCCGGAGAGGGGATTCATCTCCCGGAGGACTCTACACCGCCATGGTCGCCTCCGGAGTGATGAGTGAGTAGTTCACCCCCGGACTATGGGTCCATAGCAGTAGCTAGATGGTTGTCTTCTCCTCATTGTGCTTCATTGTTGGATCTTGTGAGCTGCCTAACATGATCAAGATCATCTATCCGTAATACTATATGTTGTGTTTGTCGGGATCCGATGGATAGAGAATACTATGTTATGTTAATTATCAATCTATTACCTATGTGTTGTTTATGATCTTGCATGCTCTCCGTTATTAGTAGAGGCTCGGCCAAGTTTTTGCTCTTAACTCCAAGAGGGAGTATTTATGCTCGATAATGGGTTCATGCCTCCATTAAATCTGGGACAGTGACAGAAAGTTCTAAGGTTGTGGATGTGTTGTTGCCACTAGGGATAAAACATTGATGCTATGTCCAAGGATGTAGTTGTTGATTACATTACGCACCATACTTAATGCAATTGTCTATTGTGTGCAACTTAATACCGGAAGGGGTTCGGATGATAACCTGAAGGTGGACTTTTTAGGCATAGATGCATGCTGGATAGCGGTCTATGTACTTTGTCGTAATGCCCAATTAAATCTCACTATATTTATCATGACATGTATGTGCATTGTTATGCCCTCTCTATTTGTCAATTTCCCGACTGTAATTTGTTCACCCAACATGCTTTTATCTTATGGGAGAGACACCTCTAGTGAACTATGGACCCCGGTCCTATTCTTTACATCGCATACAATCTCATCGCAATACTTGTTTTACCGTTTTCTCGCAAACAATCATCTTCCACACAATACGGTTAATCCTTTGTTACAGCAAGCCGGTGAGATTGACAACCTCACCGTTTCGTTGGGGCAAAGTACTTTGGTTGTGTTGTGCAAGTTCCACGTTGGCGCCGGAATCCCCGGTGTTGCGCCGCACTACATCCCGCCGCCATCAACCTTCAACGTGCTTCTTGGCTCCTCCCGGTTCGATAAACCTTGGTTTCTTTCCGAGGGAAAACTTGCCGCTGTGCGCATCATACCTTCCTCTTGGGGTTCCCAACGAACGTGTGAGTTACACGCCATCAAGCTCTTTTTCCGGCGCCGTTGTCGGGGAGATCAAGACACGCTGCAAGGGGAGTCTCCACTTCCCAATCTCTTTACTTTGTTTTTGTCTTGCTTTATTTTATTTACTACTTTGTTTGCTGCACCTAAACAAAACACACAAAAAAAATTAGTTGCTAGCTTTACTTTATTTACTGTCTTGCTCTCTATATCGAAAACACAAAAAAATTAGTTACTTGCATTTACTTTATCTAGTTTGCTTTATTTACTACTGCTAAAATGGCCACCCCTGAAAACACTAAGTTGTGTGACTTCACAAACACAAATAATAATGATTTCCTATGCACACCTATTGCTCCACCTGCTACTACAGCAGAATTCTTTGAAATTAAACCTGCTTTATCGAATCTTGTTATGCGAGAGCAATTTTCTCGGTGTTAGTTCGATGATGCTCGCTGCCCATCTTAATAATTTTGTTGAACTATGTGAAATGCAAAAGTATAAGGATGTAGATGGTGATATTATTAAATTGAAATTGTTTCCTTTCTCATTAAGAGGAAGAGCTAAAGATT
>NC_061512.1:268613743-268685795 GCF_022539505.1 Lolium rigidum
ACACCAATGAAACACCGTTCCACTAGTATTATATCGCTCGAGTGGTACAACAGAAACATATGCGGGTCCAAGGCATGTCTATAGAATTACAACACGGACTCTGTTACAAAAGATGACCATAGCCTCCTACTTTACAATGAGGGTAAACTCGCAAATAAACTCGAGAAGAACGACTCGTAGTCTAATCCTATCACGAACTCTATTTGTAGAGTATTTAACTAGCTACAGAGAGCTATGAATAGATTCTAGCTAAATAGGAGCTAGGTTTAGGAAGCTAGTTCCTTTCTATTGCTAATCTAGGTTTTCTCCTTGTTGGATGTGGTGTCTGACTCTTCGACGAGGTCTCTGTCCCTTGAAGTAGTTGTTGACTCCTCGGTCTTCGAGTTGCAATGTAGATCCTCCTTCGATGCCTCCATATCTAGCGGGGGATTTAAGAGTGGGATGAGTACGAGCGTACTCAACAAGTTCATTATAGGAAAGAGGTGTTTAATGCACTAGCTACAGCATTAGACCGGAAAGTCTAATACCAATGCAGGGTTTTCATAATCATTTCTTCAAGAGGTTGCTTTTATTCGGAAGAACTATGTCCGTCAGCCTTCACCGGTTTACTAGAACTTCATGGAGCTCCTTTCCGGCCGCGTTCGCGAGTTCCATATCCCGGAACGGGAGTGACGGAGTCACGGTTCTTTACACTCTGCGAGAGGTGTGTTGCTTTACCCATAAGAGATCTTAACCTTGGTGCCAACCGAGTCTAGTTCTCGTCCACACTTCCTTTGGTGTGAGGCCCGGTATAAGGTCTAGCCAATCATGTTCCTCCGCTACCTCGAACACCCACCCTTTGTTGCATGCGCCCGACCACAGGTCCACGTCGGTCCCATTATTCCCGTAACTTCACGGGTGGACCCCGACCACGACAACGAGTGCTGGGCTCTTACCATACACTCCTATCGCCGGTGGCTGCAACCCATCATAGACCGCAATACCGTGGGGACTTAGAATGGCATCCCCGACCAACCGCTTGCACTTCGAGACGACAAGTGCTCTACAGCGATGCTATGCCGTGGGGACTTAGAATGGGTTCCCCAGCCAACCGCTTGCCCCGCACAGATACAAGTGTCTACGGTAAAGCGCATCCGTTGATGAACGAGAGGTGGAAACACTTTTGACTACTCCGTCCCACTCGGATCTTATGGTTAACACGGGTATTACGGCACAAGAATCATCGGCGACATTTGTTGTTTAATCCTAGATGGATATAAACCCGTGCAATGGAACCTCCACCATATCAACACAATCCATGGTTCCATTGCCCACCACATAGTCATATTCATAGTTATGAAAGTAGTGGTTTTGATTTTTATGCAATAGTGATAACCATAGTACTTTGCAAGTAATTTGATAAAAATACTCAAATGACATGAGCAAGTGATGAACTTGCCTTTCTTGACCGCAAGATTATGCAGGCAAGGTCTTCGATACGTAATAACTCCAAATTCTGAAATAGCATCATCGTCCGGTAAGGACGATGTTTTAAAGATTGGCAAGGATGCAATAATGCATAAGTATGAGATGCAATCGCTCTAAGCGTGACCTAACCCCGATGATTTAGGATTAGTGAGTGGTAATGATTAGTTCAGGGTGTGTTGCACTTTTAGAGTGATTCACAAACAAAGTTCTTATTCGGGTTTGTGTTGTTTAAGAATCATAAGCAAGTGGTAAAATGCATAGTAACAATCATACACATCAAAGAATAGTGGTTGTATAATAAGTAAAGAACAGTTGTCAATTTTAAGTCCTATAGTGCATGGTTTATGATTACTTATTATATATTTCAAAAGAATAACTTTTGAAGAACATGTTCTTTAATAAAGAACAAGTATGATTATTAGGTTTGTGGGGTTCTATGGTTGACTATGGTTTCATGTAGTTCTCTGGAGTAAGTATTAGATGGATCACAACCAAGTTGGATTCATCAACAACTAGGGCTTGTAAGGTTTGAGTTAAGCCTAGGCATCCTAAGCAAGTATTTATACATGGTTGCTATCATGGTTGATATCATCTTAGCTGGTGATAGCTAGCTAGGGTTTATAGGTTCTTATTAGCGGGGTTGGTGATGACTTCTTTATTTACTTCAAAAGAATAACTTTTGAAGAACATACTTCTTGAGTAATAAGAAGTATATCAATTAGGGTTGAGGTTGTCTAGGTTTTACTATTTGATTCACTAAGTAAGGAATAGTTGGCTCCTAAGTAGGATGGTGGATAATTATCTCAACACTAATAGGGTTTAGTGTGAATATGGATTAGGTAATGCTCAGAGATTTGGCATAGTTTGCTCTTGAGGTTCATCACAATGATGTGATGCTGAATAGGATGAATAGGAATGACGGTTTTGGGTAATAGGATCTAGGGTTTAGACTTGGTTGATCCTACTTGATCATCTAGGTTGGATGAGGTATGCATACATGGGATACCCATATTATTGATAATAGGTCTCCTACATTTTATGTGACCATGGCAAGTATTTAATTGCTACTATGGTTCTATGCTATCGAAAGAAAGTACCATGATCACATGTTCTAATCTAGGGTTTAGGTTTTGGAAACCATTTAGGGTTCACACATAAAATGGTGGAACTAGGGTTTCATAATAGAATTAGGGTTTTAGAATTCACATGAAATTATGAAACCATAAGGTTATTTAAAATGGAACTAGGTTTCATAATTGCTATTTAGTTCTTAGGTTAAGAACTTCATTATCAAGTTGAAATTATTAATAACTTTGAATTAAAAATAATATTGGTTTTGACATTTTATTATTTTTAATGAATTAATAATTAAGAGAATTATTAATTAGGTTTAAATCCTTCTAATAAGGATTTAACAAAATAATAATCAAAGAAAATAATTTACCATGTTTTATTCAACTTCTTACTGGTTTTTATTTATTTTAGAAATTTTTCTTAATTTATGATTTTTAATTGTATTAAGAATAGAAAGAAAAGGCTTAATTATTAAGTTTAAAACAATTAAATTTTTATTAAAAATAAAAGTTTCTTATTATATTTTTATTGGATAGAGTTTTCTTTTCTAAGAATTTTGATGTCTTATTTATATTTTTCCGAGCTATAACGGATTTTCTATAATTTGGCAAAGTTGCAAGTATTTTTCGGAATTTATAAGTGACTAGAATTGCTAAATGTACCCGAGACTACTCCTACGCACTACCACCGACCGGTGGACCAACGTCCACGTCGGGTGCCATGTGGGCTTGGCTGGGTCAAAATCCGATTCATGTCTAGAGAGCTGCCGAGCGGCGGGGGATTCGGCATTCGCCGACGATTTCGATCACGCGAGGTTGGGAGGCTATTTGGGTATGACTCGGGGCATCGTGAGGAACATTTCGAGGGTGGCGCCGCCGTTGTTGGGTCACCGGAGCTCGGTCGACGGTGAGGAGCGGCGGTGGTGCTTACGGGGATATGTGATGCGGAGATGCTACGGTGCCAAATCGAGCAAAACGAACAAGCTCGCGAGACTCGGGAGCTCACCGAGGGTTACGCCGGGCTTGACGGCGAGGTCGGAGCGGACCCGAGTCGCCGGAATTTGCGGCACCGGCCGTCGGAGAAGACGGTCTAGCGTGCTCGATTGCGGGCAGTTTGGCTCAATTCCTTTCGCAGGTGAAACAAGTCGAGGATGCTGATGATGACGGTGATCACGGCGAGGCACGGGGATGCCCCAATCGACGGCGACGACGAACGTCCGGCGAGCTAGGGTTTCGGCTTGGAAAAAATTAGAGAGAGGAGGAAGAACTCGATGTGGTTGTTCATCCGGATGCTTCTATAGGGTGCTCGGACGCGTTCCTCGTCACGATGTCGAGCCGGAGAGATGCTGCCGGCGGCTAGGAGAAGCGAAGCACGTCGTCTCGGTGGCCTCCATGCGTGAGGAAGAGGATGAGGACGAGCCTCGTGATATTTTGGCTGAAGGGGTACGCGGGCTGTGGCCGGCTTCCGAGCTGCTTCGGACTGGGCCTGGGCTTTTGGTGGGCTGTGCTTCGGTGGGCTCCTTCGGTGGCGGGGGTCCGGGTAAGTCCATTTTCTCTTCCTTTCTTTTATTCATTTACTTGTTTTGTATTTCCTATTTTGTATTCTGTTTTTAATTTAATTTCCATTCTTTTCTATTTTGCGGGTATTTCAATGAGGTTAATTCCATGAAGAATTAATGCAATGGTTATTACACCATTTTCTTATTAGAAGAATGCATTTTATATTTGATTCTATTTCATACATATGGGCTTATTCAACACATCAATTAAGCATGATTATAGGTGTTCTTTAAGTTCCCTTTTTATTTGGATTGCAACTCTCTTTTTACTTATAAAGAGTTGATAATTCCTACTCTAGGTGTTTTAGAATTTATCGTTAGGGTTTGAGCTCTTCATTGAGAATTTAGTTCCCTGCATATGATTTTATGTGATCCTCTATTTATTAAGATCTTGAAGTTTTGATTATCACTCTATGTCAAGGTTATCACTAATATGGTATTTTACTAGTACCTTGAAGTACTTAGAGTAATTCTACTCTCATCATGGTTTGATCTTGATTAATGGGTTAAGTGGTTGCTCACCATACATATGGTTTCAATTATAAAGTGTAGCACAAGATTTTGCTTATGTTCAGGAATTGAAGCATAAGATTTATTTGATGTGCAAATCTATGGTTCCAATGCTATTTACCTAATGACACATGGTTTGAATCTTAATTGTGGTTTAGGTTTTATTTGTGATCACCCAAGTGTTACTCAAACTAGGGTTGAAATTTAATTCTAGGGTGGAGAAATGAGATGTCACCATATTGCATGTGCTAGGGTTTAATCTCCCCCAACCATGATAATGTGGTAGCTTACTTAACATTTTATGTTCTCCTCTAGTTACTAAGATTTTGAGAATTAATTTTATCTTCTACCAATTAGCTTCTCTTAGTATCCTTAATGAATAATTAAAGTAACTATAGTAGTTATAGTTCTTTTTATAGTTAACTTTGGTCATATGGATATATGGTTTCTCACCATATGAAGTATAGTGTTTAACTCTAAGGTTCCCTTAGGTTCATTAATTGATGAATGAATGAGAAAATAGATGTGGTAAGATTCTACTTATTATCACCAATTGATTTACAATTATAGGTTGGAATATAAACCTAGGATTGCTTATTAGTTACCTCCCTATAATTTCATGTGGTGAATGATATCTACTTATCTTATTAAGGTTTAAATTATCCTCACATACCTCAAGAGCATGATCATGTATTAAGCATGATCAACTTGTTCTTAATATCTTTACCTCAAGTTCTTAGGGTTTATGATCATCACTCAATTCATAATGATCAAGGTTTGGCTTCCTAAATTATTTCTAATGGAATGGGTTCTCACTTCCATGATCAAGCATTGTCTTGATCAACTAGGATATATCACTTCTATTTTACTTTCTAGGATGGTCATGGTCATGGTTATCTTAATAGTTTTATATCCCAGGGAATGCCCGAGATATTTACTTAATGTTCCCCAAGAACTGATGGTTTAACCATTTGGATATTTGAATAGATAGACTAGGATTAGTATGGATAAGCTCTCTCATTTGGGAAGGACTTCAATGCTAACCTAATATTAGGTTCCATAGAGGTTGATGTGATCTTCCAGATCTATGTTTTAACATTAATGGTTATCTCTCTCTAGGATTGTCTTGAAGATGATGATTAGAATTACTTGGATGTATATCCAAGGTTTAGCTCAAGGTTTGTTATTTCCTCTCTAATAATTATTATAGAACTCTCGCCTCTCTAGGTTTGATGTATAATAATATGGAATGGAGAAGGATATATATTTCTAGAGTTGATCTCCTTGTTATGTTTCCAAGAGTAAAGTAGAATGAATACCATGAGGTTCATGGTAGGATCAAGGATTAGTTTAAGACATGGAAAAGATAAGTGAAGAATGGTTTCCCAATTATTGTTACTTGATTTCCAATTAATTGTAGATTCATATGTTATGGCAGGGAATTCCATGTTGTGATCTTTAATAAGATACGAGCAGTTGATCCTTGAGTAATAATGTTCTTGTGTTGATTATTAGTTCCATTTGATCTAACCCCTTAGATCAAATCATCTCTACCCAAAACAAGGTTTTAGCAAAGTCACATTGAGGTTTATAGCGCTTGACTTGATGAGCTACTTCAATTCCACCAAGGTCAAGTGAAACTTCGATTCTTGTGACTCGTTTTACTTTAAAGCGCGAAAATTCCCCAGATTTTCTATGCATGAATGCAATGCACACATCTGTTTCCTCTATTTTTGTAACCCCATTACCTGGGATATTACAGTATCTACCCCTTAAACTAAACTTCGTCCTCGAAGTTTGGTCTCTCTCACGTTTTCGGAATGTGGATCTGTCTTGTGCAGACTACGACTTTTCTCGAACTCCGTGGTGATCTCACTGGATATAATTGAATATATCCCTTGTCCAGATTCTTCCTGGAATCCATTAGTGTTTGACCTCAAACAACTATTACTTCCTTTACTTCCATGATTTCCTCCAATATTATAAGCTTGTTTCCTTTCTCATTGAATATTCAATGATTGGGACTTCTTCTTGTCTGACGGTCTTATTTGAGGACTAATTGGATAACATTCTCCTATTTGATAAAATAGGTCTTTGTCTTTCCCTTACTACCAAAACTGCAATAATGGTACTTGGTGAGGTACTTAACATGGAATTGATCATGGTGATTTATTTCCCTAAGAATGAATTAGACTCATTTAGTCCATCCAATCATGGTTTATTGTTGATATCTATAACTATTTTGGTTTCTTTAGGTTCCATGAAAGGAATCATTCTATTAGTCTGTGGTTCTGGTATGGTCAATTTCCTTCGGTCTTTGGGTCTTCTTGAGCTTTATTTGGTCTCCTACAATCCTTCATCCAACTTCCTTAGCCTTAATTTACTTGGGCTATCATACTTTTGAGTAAATATTACTCACTTTCTCAAGTTATAGTCCACTTCTTACTTCCTCGAGGTATAAACCTCGGCTTCTGGTCTGACATCCTTCGGAAAGTAGTGTTCGATAATCTTATGAAAATAAGATCGAACTTCCTCTCAGTTCAGACCTTCTTCTTCTATCTTGCTCAAAGTATTGAGTTATTGTACATCCAACTCAATCTTTACTCTACCCCTTAGAGTTTTCTTATGGTCTTCAACTCCTTTTCTTCCAACCATTGGACTTATGGTTAGGATATTGATCTAGGTCTTGTTTATGGATTTATACTCTTCTAAGGTCTTGCGAAGAATCATTGGTGGTGTATCCACTCAATTGTGGACATCCAATGTGAATCCTTCGACTAAATGTTTATAGATCATAGTTATTTGGCTAACAAGATTTTTATTTGTTCACAAACTTTTGTTACAAATAATTAAATCAGTGGACTATTTGTAATACCATCTGATACCAGTTGTGGTTATTATACCAACGTGGCTATTTGATATCTAAGAATGGATTCTATTATAGGTTCCGATCAATGGACGAGACATCTCCTACTTTATCTCACGATATTGATACTATACCAATTGTGGTCTTCTGATATCAACTATGGTCTTCTTATATCTGCTATGGTTTCATATATCATCTTCCTTCCTTCGAGGGTTTATTGTTGCAAGAAAACCACTAGGCGACACTATGATTATAGTATTCGAAGTGATTTCCCATGCATTCCCTCTTCTATGTTGACTATGGATGCAGCTCGAGCTTCACCATAATCATCATATTTCTCACCTTCATGCTTCTTATCGTACTAAAGTACTCCTTTGTTGAGGTAAGCATGAGTTTCTGATGGTACTTCATTCTGAATATTGTGGTTGCTTCCCACAACTTTGTTTCCTTTATCTGGTGAACCTTCATCTTGTCTTTAAGATCTTCAGAGTTCGTCACTTCCTCACACGAATACCATTACCCTCTAGATCTATAGCATTAAGTAAGAACTTGATATAGCAATATGCATTTGCATACCAAAGTCAGACTTCATGTATGGATCTAGTCAAACAATGAAAATCCAATAAAATCCAAGAAGATTCAGCTTTGTGTTTATAATACACACCATCATAAGCACGAATATGATTGTTGAGTAAGACATCTCTAAACATCAGGCTCGATGTGTAGTATATAACACCACATAATATAGGTTTATATCGTGATACTTAGCACGAGTACGTGAATTTCTACTATTTGTCTCAACATTTATCTTAATTGCACATTTGCAATGAGACAAACTTGAAACAAAGTGGTTTGGGATGATTAAGGTTAACCTAATTTTCTTTGGAAGTACTACTTAACTTAGTATTATTCCATATATAAGTGCTATTGAGGACTACTTCAATGATATGTCTGGTTCTAACATCACTACTCTAAACACATAACTATGGAAATATAGATCTTATACTTCCAAGTGTTTATACTATCACGAGACTATGGACATGATGTGCTTGGCACACTTCCCATATTTTTGGAACATAATTCTTACACTATTGTTTAGCACTTGGCTTCTTATTATACTCTTCCAAAATACTTATAGATGTTCTAATTCCATCACATAATGATTCTCAAGTGAATCATATATGATTAACTATCTCTACCATACAAGTAGATCATATTTTATTCATATCTCTCTTCCTTACCTCCCATGATTGACTCATCATGGTCTATACTATCTCATATGAGCTTATAGTCTTTCACTTACTATCAATTGTTTCACATGTCTAGATAGTTTTACTTACTCTATTACTTAGCTTGAGTCTACATCTTCTATTAGGATATCTTAATTTATCTTCATCACTTGATATTACTCCTATTACGGTCTTGGATAACTCTTACTTAATCATAACATGTGTTGGTACACATCTTCCAATAGGATATCTTCCTTATGGTTGTATCCTCTCTTTGGACTACCATGTATTGTATACCAACTGTGATCTACTCATATATTGTTTTAGGAACTTAATGGTGTGCTACATACTGGATTAGCTAACTTAACTTAGGAAAGATAGGTAAGAAATGTTGACTTAAGTGTGTCGAGATTATTCTCAAGTGAATATCCATCTCAAGTCATAAGAAGATTTGGTTTACTCTAGGACAACTTCCTATAGACACTACCAATCCTATAGGTCTCCTTTAAAGGGTTTTAATCCTAAGGTCAAAGCATTTGCTACGATACCAAGTCGTGGTGACCCGGCATACCACCGCATGGTGTAGTATGCAAGTCCGATATAACACCAATGAAACACCGTTCCACTAGTATTATATCGCTCGAGTGGTACAACGAAACATATGCGGGTCCAAGGCATGTCTATAGAATTACATACACGGACTCTTTACAGAAGATCCAGCATAGCCTCCTACTTTACAATGAGGTAAATCGCAAATAAACTCCAGAAGAACGACTCGTGGTCTAAGCCTATCACGAACTCTATTTGTAGAGTATTTACCTAGCTATAGAGGCTATGAATAGATTCTAGCTAAATAGGAGCTAAGTTTAGGAAGCTAGTTCCTTTCTATTGCTAATCTAGGTTTCTCCTTGTTGGATGTGGTATCTGACTCTTCTGACAGGTTCCTGTCCCTTGAAGTAGTTGTTGACTCCTCGGTCTTCGAGTTGCACTGTAGATCCTCCTTCGATGCCTCCATATCTAAGCAGGGGATTTAAGAGTGGGATGAGTACGAGCGTACTCAACAAGTTCATTATAGGAAAGAGGTGTTTAATGCACTAGCTACAGCATTAGACCAGAAAGTCTAATACCAATGCAGGTTTTCATAACCATTTCTTCAAGAGGTTGCTTTTATTCGGAAGAACTATGTCCGTCGGCCTTCACCGGTTTACTAGAACTTCATGGAGCTCCTTTCAGGCCGCGTTCGCAGTTCCTTATCCCGGAACGGGGAGTGACGAGTCACGGTTCTTTACACTCGCGAGAGGTGTGTTGCTTTACCCATAAGAGATCTTAACCTTGGTGCCAACCGAGTCTAGTTCTCGTCCACACTTCCTTTGGTGTGAGGCCCGGTATAAGGTCTAGCCAATCATGTTCCTCCGCTACCTCGAACACCCACCCGTTGTTGCATGCGCCGACCACCAGGTCCACGTCGGTCCCATTATTCCCGTAATCTCAGGGTGGACCCCGACCACGACGACGAGTCTTGGGCTCTTACCATACACTCCTACGCCGGTGGCTGCAACCCATCATAGACCGCATTACCGTGGGGACTTGAATGGGATCCCCACCCTACCGGTTGTTCACTTCGAGCGACAAGTGTCTACGGCAGCTATGCTTACGTGGGGACTTAGAAGGCATCCCCAGCCAACCGCTTGTTCCGCCGGACACAAGTGTCTACGGTAAAGCGCATCCGTTGATGAACGAGAGGTGGAAACACTTTTGACTACTCCGTCCCACTCCGGATCTTATGGTTAACACGGGTATTACGGCACAAGAATCACTGGCGACATTTGTTGTTTAATCCTAGATGGATATAAGCCCGTGCAATGGAACCTCCACCATATCAACACAATCCATGGTTCCATTGCCCACCACATAGTCATATTCATAGTTATGAAAGTAGTGGTTTTGATTTTTGTGCAATAGTGATAACCATAATACTTTGCAAGTAATTTGATAAAAATACTCAAATGACATGAGCAAGTGATGAACTTGCCTTTCTTGGCTGCAAGATTATGCGAGGCAAGGTCTTCGATAAGTAATAACTCCAAATTCTGAAATAGCATCATCGTCCGGTAAGGACGATGTTTAAAGATTGGCAATGAATGCAATAATGCATAAGTATGAGATGCAATCGCTCTAAGCGTGACCTAACCCCGATGATTTAGGATTAGTGAGTGGTGATGATTAATTCAGGGTGTGTTGCACTTTTAGAGTGATTCACAAACAAAGTTCTTATTCAGGTTTGTGTTGTTTAAGAGTCATAAACAAGTGGTAAAATGCATAGTAACAATCATACACATCAAGGAATAGTGGTTGTATAATAAGTAAAGAGCAGTTGTCAATTTTAAGTCCTATAATGCATGGTTTATGATTACTTATTATATATTTCAAAAGAATAACTTTTGAAGAACATGTTCTTTAATAAAGAACAAGTATGATTATTAGATTTGTGGGGTTCTATGGTTTACAATGGTTTCATGTAGTTCTCGGAGTAAGTATTAGATGGATCACAACCAAGTTGGATTCATCAACAACTAGGGCTTGTAAGGTTTGAGTGAAGCCTAAGCATCTTAAGCAGTATTTATACATGGTTGCTATCATAGGTTGATATCATCTTAGCGGTGATTGCTAGCTAGGGTTTATAGGTTCTTATTAGCGAGGGTTGATGATGACTTCTTTATTTACTTCAAAAGAATAACTTTTGAAGAACATACTTCTTAAGTAATAAGAAGTATATGCAATTAGGGTTGAGGTTGTCTAGGTTTTGCTATTTGATCCACTAAGTAAGGAATAATTGGCTCCTAAGTAGGATGGTGGATCATTATCTCAACACTAGTAGGGTTTAGTGGAATATGGTATAGGTATGCACGGAGTTGGCCATAGTTGCTCTTGAGGTTCATCACATTGATGTGATGCTGAATAGGAATGAATAGGAATGATCGGTTTTGGGTAATAGGATCTAGGGTTTACACTTGGTTGACCCTACTTGATCAACTAGGTCGGATGAAGTATGAATTTATGGGATACCCATATATTAGTGATAGGTCTCCTACATTTTATGTGACCAAGACAAGTATTTAGTTGCTAACTATGGTTCCATGCTTTGAAAGAAAGTACCATGATCACATGCTCTATATCTAGGGTTTAGGTTTTGGAAACCATTTAGGGTTCACACATAAAATGGTGGAACTAGGGTTTCATAATAGAATTAGGGTTTTAGTGTTCACATGGAATTATGAAACCATAAGGTTATTTAAAATGGAACTAGGTTTCATAATTACTATTTAGTTCTTAGGTTAAGAACTTCATTATCAAGTTGAAATTATTAATAACTTTGAATTAAAAATAATATTGGTTTTGACATTTTATTATTTTTAATGAATTAATAATTAAGAGAATTATTAATTAGGTTTTAAATCCTTCTAATAAGGATTTAACAAAATAATAATCAAAGAAAATAATTTACCATGTTTTTATTTATTTTAGAAATTTTTCTTAATTTATGATTTTTAATTGTATTAAGAATAGAAAGAAAAGGCTTAATTATTAAGTTTAAAACAATTAAATTTTTATTAAAAATAAAAGTTTCTTATTATATTTTTATTGGATAGAGTTTTCTTTTCTAAGAATTTTGATGTCTTATTTATATTTTTACGAGCTATAACGGATTTTCTATAATTTGGCAAAGTTGCAAGTATTTTACGGAATTTATAAGTGACTAGAATTGCTAAATGTACCCGAGACTACTCCTACGCACTACCACCGACCGGTGGACCAACGTCCACGTCGGGTGCCATGTGGGCTTGGCTCGGGTCAAAATCCGGTTCATGTCTAGAGAGCTGCGGCGGCGGGGGATTCGGCATTCGCCGAGCGATTTCGATCACGCGAGGTTGGGAGGCTATTTGGGTATGACTCGGGGCATCGTGAGGAACATTTCGAGGGTGGCGCCGCCGTTGTTGGGTCACCGGAGCTCGGTCGACGGTGAGGAGCGGCGGTGGTGCTTACGAGGATATGTGATGCGGAGATGCTACGGTGCCAAATCGAGCAAAACGAACAAGGCTGCGAGACTCGGGAGCTCACCGGGGTTACGCCGAGGCTTGACGGCGAGGTCGGAGCGGACTGAGTCGCCGGAATTTGCGGCCACCGGCCGTCGGAGAAGACGGTCTAGCGTGCTCGATTGCGGGCGGTTTGGCTCAATTCCTCTTGCAGGATGAACAAGTCGAGGATGCTGATGATGACGGTGATCACGGCGAGGCACGGGGATGCCCCAATCGTCGGCGACTACGAACGGCCGGCGAGCTAGGGTTTCGGCTTGGAAAAAATTAGAGAGAGGAGGAAGAACTCGATGTGGTTGTTCATCCGGATGCTTTTATAGGGTGCACGGACGCGTTCCTCGTCACGATGTCGAGCCGGGAGAGGCTGCCGGCGGCTAGGAGAAGCGAAGCACGTCGTCTCGGTGGCCTCCATGCGTGAGGAAGGGGATGAGGACGAGCCTCGTGATATTTTGGCTGAAGGGGTACGCGGGCTGTGCGCTTCGGGCTTCTGCTGGGCTCGGGCCTGGGCTTTTGGTGGGGCTGTCTTTGGTGGGCTCCTTCGGTGGCGGGGTCCGGGTAAGTCCATTTTCTCTTCCTTTCTTTTATTCATTTCTTGTTTTGTATTTCCTATTTTGTATTCTGTTTTTAATTTAATTTCCATTCTTTTCTATTTTGCAGGTATTTCAATGAGGTTAATTCCATGAAGAATTAATGCAATGGTTATTACACCATTTTCTTATTAGAAGAATGCATTTTATATTTGATTCTATTTCATACATATGGGCTTATTCAACACATCAATTAAGCATGATTATAGGTGTTCTTTAAGTTCCCTTTTTATTTGGATTGCAACTCTCTTTTTACTTATAAAGAGTTGATAATTCCTACTCTAGGTGTTTTAGAATTTATCGTTAGGGTTTGAGCTCTTCATTGAGAATTTAGTTCCCGCATATGATTTTATGTGATCCTCTATTTATTAAGATCTTGAAGTTTTGATTATCACTCTATGTCAAGGTTATCACTAATATGGTATTTTACTAGTACCTTGAAGTACTTAGAGTAATTCTACTCTCATCATGGTTTGATCTTGATTAATGGGTTAAGTGGTTGCTCACCATACATATGGTTTCAATTATAAAGTGTAGCACAAGATTTTGCTTATGTTCGAGGAATTGAAGCATAAGATTTATTTGATGTGCAAATCTATGGTTCCAATGCTATTTACCTAATGACACATGGTTTGAATCTTAATTGTGGTTTAGGTTTTATTTGTGATCACCCAAGTGTTACTCAAACTAGGGTTGAAATTTAATTATGGGGTGGAGAAATGAGATGTCACCATATTGCATGTGCTAGGGTTTAATCTCCCCCAACCATGATAATGTGGTAGCTTACTTAACATTTTATGTTCTCCTCTAGTTACTAAGATTTTGAGAATTAATTTTATCTTCTACCAATTAGCTTCTCTTAGTATCCTTAATGAATAATTAAAGTAACTATAGTAGTTATAGTTCTTTTTATAGTTAACTTTGGTCATATGGATATATGGTTTCTCACCATATGAAGTATAGTGTTTAACTCTAAGGTTCCCTTAGGTTCATTAATTGATGAATGAATGAGAAAATAGATGTGGTAAGATTCTACTTATTATCACCAATTGATTTACAATTATAGGTTGGAATATAAACCTAGGATTGCTTATTAGTTACCTCCCTATAATTTCATGTGGTGAATGATATCTACTTATCTTATTAAGGTTTAAATTATCCTCACATACCTCAAGAGCATGATCATGTATTAAGCATGATCAACTTGTTCTTAATATCTTTACCTCAAGTTCTTAGGGTTTATGATCATCACTCAATTCATAATGATCAAGGTTTGGCTTCCTAAATTATTTCTAATGGAATGGGTTCTCACTTCCATGATCAAGCATTGTCTTGATCAACTAGGATATATCACTTCTATTTTACTTTCTAGGATGGTCATGGTCATGGTTATCTTAATAGTTTTATATCCCAGGGAATGCACGAGATATTTACTTAATGTTCCCCCAAGAGCTGATGGTTTAACCATTTGGATATTTGAATAGATAGATTAGGATTAGTATGGATAAGCTCTCTCATTTGGGAAGGACTTCAATGCTAACCTAATATTAGGTTCCATAGAGAGTTGATGTGATCTTCCAGGATCTATGTTTTAACATTAATGGTTATCTCTCTCTAGGATTGTCTTAAAGATGATGATTTGAATCCTTGGATTTATATCCAAGATTTAACCCAAAGTTTGTTATTGCTTCTTTATTAAATAATGTAGGACTCTCATCCCTCTAGGTTTGATGTAATATTAATTTAGAATAGAGAAGGATTATATTCCTTAGTTGGATCTCCTGGTCTTGTCTCCAAGATTGAAATAGAATGAATACCATGAGGTTCATGTTAGGATCAAGGATTAGTTTAAGACATGGAAAAGATAAGTGAAGAATAGTTTCTTCATTTATTGTTACTTGATTTCCAATTACATGAATGTTAATATGTTATGGCAAGGAATATCATGTTGTGATCTTTAATAAGGTACAGTAGTTGATCCTTGATTAATAAGTTCTTGTGTTGATTTTAATTCCATTTGATCTAACCCCTTAGATCAAATCATCTCCACCCAAAACAAGGTTTTAGCAAAGTCACATTGAGGTTTATAGCGCTTGACTTGATGAGCTACTTCAATTCCACCAAGGTCAAGTGAAACTTCAGTTACTGTGATCTGTTTTACTTTAAAGCGCGAAAATTCCGCAGTTTTCTATGCATGAATGCAATGCACACATACCGTTTCCTCTATTTTTGTAACCCCATTACCTGGGATATTACATAGATGAACCGCACTTTGTTTTAATAATGAATTGCTGATCAGACAAGTATACTTATTTAGAGGTCTAGTGTTCCAACTGGTTGTGCCAAAAGGAATTCGAATCCACGGCCAATGCAGCGAGTCGCGGTCGCGACGCCTACTACAACAATAACAACTACCACAACAAACAAGTCATTTCATTGTGTTTGTAGAACCGTCAAAATTTTGCAAGTTATCTCATAGATAGATATTTCTTTGCACAAAAGATATTACATCGACTATATTCATTCATTTTTTCTGTAAATATTAGGGTCTTTGTGCTTTAATATATTTTCTTAGCACCTATTTTCAGCCCACACTTCATTTTCATCCTAGATTCGCCACTACACAGGGGCGAGGACCGCTTCGGCGCGACAACAGTGGCAACGTTGATAGGCTGAGAGATCAGCGATATCTTTAGCGATCATTGGTTGTGGCATGAGGTGCACGGGGTAGTCTGCCGGCAGAACATTTGATCTGAATCGTTGATCTAAGTGGCAAACCATTGATGATATATGGGCAGTAGGATATGTTTAAGTTGATTTAATCAGAGTTTTATCCCTTCTACAGTTTGGTATGAGTGAGGAATTTATGTTTGCTCTTTTAGTAGTAGTGGAGATGGAGATTGACCATGTTGCTCGGCACAAATCGATTCGAGGGCTTTTTTGATTGAATACATAGGAATTGCATAGAATAATTGGCCAAGATCTTAAATTTAGCGTAAAGTACACTTGAAGTTCAAATTTCCCATACATAGGAATTGCATAGGATAATGGCCAAGATCCAAAAGTTAGCGTAAAATACGTTTGAAGTTCAAATTTCAAACCAAACATGTTTAAACAAAACCCACCTAAACTCATTCGCTCCTAGTAGTAGCAGCAGATCCAGCCCACCCCCTGCAGGCTGCAGCAGCAGCAGCACACACCGAAGACCAAACCAAGATCAGATCTCACCTCGCAGTCGCAGATCAGAACCCCAATTCCGCTCCCGAATGCCATCGTAGCCGCGCCGGCGCCCCGCTCCGGTCCGGTCCGCCTCCATGGGCGGCCTCAGGGCAGCGTCGCCGTCCTCGCCGGCGCCGTCGCCGGGGGTGGCGATGGCGTGCGTGGTGGCGTCGGAGGTGGCCACGGTGCTGGCCGTCATGCGCCGGAACGTGCGCTGGGCGGGGGTCCGCTACGGCGGGGACGACGGCGGCGGTGGCGACGACGAGTACCTCGACCACCCCCTCATCGCGGGGCTCAAGTCCCTCCGCCGCCGCGCGGCCTCCTGGGGCGCCGCTGCCGGGCCCGCCGCCGACCCGCTCCTCTACCTCCGTCCCTTCCTCGACGTCGTGCGCTCCGACGAGACCGGCGCGCCCATCACCGGCGCCGCCCTCTCCTCCCTGCACAAGATCCTTTCGCTCGACCTCGTGGCGCCCGGCCCCGGCGTCGCCGACGCCATGGGCGCCGTCGTGGACGCCGTCACGGGCTGCCGCTTCGAGGTCACCGACCCGGCCTCCGAGGAGGCCGTCCTCGCCAGGGTCCTGCAGGTGCTGCTCGCCTGCGTGCGCGGCCGCGCCGCCCCGGCCCTCGCCAACCGCCACGTATGCGCCATCGTCAGCACCTGCTTCCGCGTCGTGCAGCAGGCCGGCACCAAGGGGGAGCTCCTGCAGCGCGTCTCCAGGCAGACCATGCAGGAGGTCATCCGCTGCATCTTCGGCCGCCTTGCCGACATTGATGCCACCGCCATCGTCGGTGACCAGGTGGGTTTTGCCGCTCAAGGTTCTAGTCTGCTGTTTCTTGCTGCCTTTTTTTTCGTTTACTTATTATTATGATGATAATGTTGTAGCTTTTGCAGTGCTCATGTAGGTTAGTGTACTCAAGTAAATGACATATTCATGTAAATTTTGTTGGACGTTAATGTTTTCCTAGTTCTAAATGCTATCATCAATTGTTTAAATTTCAGCACACTGAAACCGAATCAATTTTACTTGCCCACACTATGTACCGTGCTAATTTAACTTGCAGTGCTCATGTATGATCTGTTGTACTCAAATAACTGAACGTATTCATGTAAATCTATTGTTACTCCATTAATGTCATCATAGTTCTAGATGTTATCCTCAAATGTTTGAAATTGAGCACACAGAAACTGAATCAACTAGATGATTCCCTGTGCACTGCTGCGGGAGAGTGTGATTGAAATAAAGATCCAGTATTATGTTAGAAAGTGACGAGGTTACAAATTTATGAGAACTGAACTTTGTGCGAAAATTCCTCTAGCACTTAAGGTTCAAACACACTCCAACAGATTATCTCATCAACAAATTTGAAGTATATAATAAACTGAAGAGTTCACTCTTTAGATAGTCTAAATAAGCAACTTTTGCAATATTTTAGAATGGACCATGTTCATGGGAACAGGCGAAGCTAGTGAAGAGATCTGAACTAACTTCGATCATCTATGAGTTATGTTCCTCACAAAACAGAAAACCTTGTGCAGCTGTAATGGCAATCTAAATTAAGGGTCATGGGTTTCCTTGCATTTTGGCATAACGTGAACACCAGCAAGCATGAGAAGAAGTTCAGGATATATGTTTAAAGCAGCTTCAACCTTTTTTCACATGGTCACATTATCCATTAGAACACTTCTGTAATAGTCATTCCTCTTAAGATTGTGGCACGCATATATTGTCTTGACACCAGCTTAGCACCAATCTATATTTCCTGAAGCATGTTACAGAAGTAGATTTGTTTCTTTGCTCATGGGTTTGACAAACAGGCTTTTGCTCTCAGCCAGCAGAAGATCCAAATTCAGAAACTTGTAGCATCCTTCGTTTGCGGGTAGAGACTTCAGCAATCAAGTATGATTTATGTGGGTTAAATGAGGGACAAACCTAGCCACTTTCAATAACACCTTAAACCTTCCTTTGGTAAAATCAGATTTATTAATGCAAAATAGAAAATATCATGCCTTAGAAGCAGCATCAAGTTGCTCAAAAAGATGTCACGAAATGGCGCGGATAGTAACAAATTACAAAATATTATGGCCCAACTATAATTAGAAGTTACACAAGCTGAGCTAACCTGATTCATGGTAAGGAGTATGAAGAATTCCATTTGCAGCTTTGAAGGGTAAAAGGCTGAATGAAGGTAGAAACTATTGTTACAATCTGAGTGAGTCGTGTACAATTATCAAGACAAGTGGCACACATATGATCCTTTCTTGTATGCAACGATATCTCCTGCGAGCAAATCGGTAGCAGCAAGAACACAAACCATATGATGTATTCATATGCTATTCATGTTGCAATTCTTCCTTTAATCCATTTTTTGCCCATTAAACTGCGGTTCCAACCAGCTGGACTGACCTGTAGTATGGACACAGAGCATGAAACCAAAGTTTCCTGTAGCTTCTAATTGTGTTCCCTTTAATTCAGTCTTTTGTTGTTCCATGTATCTAGGTGAAAATGGCGTACTCAACAATACAATATTAGTACTATTACGACACACGCTTTACCTGAGTCAAATAAATCATTCATGTGAAATATTGCATAATCTAGTTAGGAGAAATTTATTGGATAGAGATACAGGGAATTAACCTGACGATAAATGATACTCTTACATTTTAAAACCTTTTTAATGGTAGATAGTAGAGACATGCCATGCAACATTTCTCGAGTAGCCTGGGAAGTTTGAATTCAACAGTGTCCATCAGTTTGTAGGAGTAGAACATAATACATCACTTGCTGATTAATAGATGATACCAAAATATAGGTTGTCATTTGTCGTTCTCTAAGTAAAAGTACATCCATGTCAGATACCCCTGCCCAAGCGTTATTTGTATGTATCATGTTTAGAGAACAAAAATTGAAAAAAAACTTGGGCAGTGGTGCCAAGGCAACTGGTATGATACGTTTATTTGTATGTATCACGTTTAGAGAACATAAATGATGGCCGGTCTCAGAACAGTTCTCTGTCTGGTGAGTTACCGAAAGATCCGGAGATTCTTGGCGAGGGATTAAGGGAGCAGATAATGCGTAACTGCATAGTGGGAAGAGGAACTGAGTAGTCATATATGGACAATAATTTTTTATTCGGGCAAAAGACAATAGGAAATTGCCAATTGGTCTGCATATATGCTGACAGACATGCATAGACGGCTATGTGGAATATCGGAGGGCGGAAAATTAGATGCTGACATGCACTGGAAGGATGAATGATGTGGACCAGTTAGATGCTTGCTGATTTGTATAGCTTGCATGCATAGAGAAATAGGTTAGTGGGGATCACGTATTTAGATATTATAGATTTTACTTGCCCACTATGTACTGTGCTAATTCAACCTGCAGTGCTCATTTAGTTTTGTGTACTCTGGTAACTGAACGTATTCATGTAAATTTTGTGAGAGGGTTAATGGATTTTAGTTCTAAGTGTCACCCTCAACAAATTGAACTTATTTTGAGGAAGATACCACGTATTTATTCATCAGTTGTTGAAAGTTGCAACACACGTGGCTCTTAGAGAAACCGAGTCCATTTTTTACTTGGCTTAAGTATTCATACACGATGTAGCATGCTAGTTTTAAAATAAAGCATTTTGGTCGTAATGCCAAGTTTGGTGTATTAATTTGGTGGTAACATTTTGTTCTGCAGGTCAGCAAGAATCAAGATTTGGATGCTGGGGATCTGGGTAATGGAAAGAGTGATTATGTTTGTTTGGATAGCTCAGGGGACGAGGTGGGAGCTGGACTTGGTGTCGTGCAAGATAAGGCCATGATGGAGCCGCTTGGGGTTCCTTGCATGGTGGAGATATTGCAGTTCTTGTGCTCCCTCTTGAACATAGCCGAAGACATGGATTTAAGCCAAAGGATGAATCCTATTGATTTTGATGAGGATGTGCCGCTCTTTGCTCTGGGGTTGATCAATTCTGCCATTGAGTTGTCGGCTTCGTCCATCCACAGGCACTCGAAGTTACTGGCTTTTGTACAGGATGAACTGTTCCGCAATCTGATGCTGTTTGGGTTGTCAATGAGCCCCTTGATTCTCTCGACAGTGTGCAGTACTGTATTTACTCTCTTCTACCACTTACGTCAGGAACTTAAGCTGCAAGTGGAGGCTTTCTTCTCTTGTGTGATCCTAAGGTTAGCCCAGGGTAGATATGGGGCTAGTTATCAGCAGCAGGAAGTTGCCCTGGAGGCTCTAGTAGATTTCTGTCGGCAGAAAGAGTTTATGGCTGAGATGTATGCTAACATGGACTGCGATCTACAGTGTTCTAATGTTTTTGAAGACCTAGCTAATCTTCTGTCTAAAAGTGCATTCCCTGTAAACAGTCCATTGTCTGCCTTGAATGTGCTTGCATTGGATGGTTTGGTTGCCGTCATTCAGGCGATAGCAGATAGGACGGATCGTGCACATCAGCATCATGAGCAAACAGTGCCAGAAATAAGTGAATATTTTCCTTTTTGGCAGTTGAAGTGCGAGAGCAGTAATGATCCCGATCAATGGGTTAGATTTGTTCACCAGCAAAAAAGCATCAAGAGAAAGCTAATGGTTGGTGTTGAACATTTCAATAGGGACAAAAGGAAGGGCTTTGAGTACCTGCAAGGTGTCCACCTATTGCCTGAAAAACTTGATCCATGCAGTGTTGCTCTGTTCTTTCGGTACACACCTGGATTGGACAAGAACCTTCTTGGGGACTACCTGGGGAATCATGACGAGTTCTCTATTCTGGTACTTCATGAATTTGCTAAAACCTTTGACTTCGAGGAGATGAACTTGGACGCTGCCCTAAGGCTCTTCTTGGAAACTTTCCGGCTGCCTGGTGAGTCACAGAAGA
This sequence comes from Lolium rigidum, assembly GCF_022539505.1. Taxonomy (NCBI): domain Eukaryota; kingdom Viridiplantae; phylum Streptophyta; class Magnoliopsida; order Poales; family Poaceae; genus Lolium; species Lolium rigidum. The sequence goes on from NC_061512.1 coordinate 268,635,220, forward strand.
TACAACGGATTCTGGAGGCCTTCTCTGAGAGGTATTATGAACAGTCACCACACATGTTTGTTAACAGGGATGCTGCCCTGGTGCTGTCATATTCAGTAATCATGCTCAACACAGATCAGCACAATGTAAGGGTTAAGAAGAAGATGACTGAAGAAGACTTTATCAGGAACAATCGACGTATCAATGGTGGGACTGATCTTCCACGGGAGTTCTTGTCAGAGCTGTTTCATTCTATATGTCGGAATGAAATCAAAACCATTCCTGAGCAAGGAGCTGGATGCTCTGAGATGTCTTATAGCCGCTGGGTTGATCTGATGTGGAAGTCAAAGAGGACATCATCATACATTGCTTGTGACTCCTTTCCTTTTCTTGATAATGACATGTTCCCTATCATGGCTGGACCGTCAGTTGCTGCCATCTCCGTGGTTTTCGATAATGTTGAGCATGAGGAGGTTCTTACAGGATGTATTGATGGTTTCTTGTCAGTAGCAAAGTTGGCTGCATTCTATCATCTCGATGATGTATTGAATGATCTTGTTGTGGCGCTATGTAAGTTCACCACTTTGTTGAACAATTCTTATGCTGATGATCCTGTAATAGCTTTTGGAGTGGATGCCAAGGCTAGAATGGCAACAGAGGCTGTTTTCACTATTGCAACTACTTATGGTGATCATATACGAAGTGGATGGAGGAATATAGCAGATTGCATTTTAAGATTGCACAAGATAGGCCTTCTTCCAGGTCGCCTCACTGGCGATACAGGTGATGATCATGAGTCCTCTTCAGATTCATTGCCTAGCAAGCTTGGTTCATATACAGTTGCACCTCATATTTTACCGATCAACACTCCTAAAAAAACATATGGGCTGATGGGGAGGTTTAGCCAGCTACTTTACATGGATGCTGAAGAACCAAGGTCCCAGCCAACTGAGGAGGAACTGGCAGCTCAGAGGAATGCTTTGGAGACTGTAAGGAAATGTCAAATAGGTACCATCTTCACCGAGAGCAAATTCTTACAGGCTGACTCGCTCTCAAATCTAGCAGGAGCCCTCATTCAGGCAGCAGGCCGGCCTCAGAGGATTTCTAGTTCGCTTGATGATGAAGGAACAGCAGTGTTCTGCTTAGAGCTACTAATTACTGTCACATTGAATAACAGGGACAGGATTGTGCTTTTGTGGCAGGGTGTTTATGAGCACATAACACATATTGTTCAGTCCACAGTGATGCCCTGCAATCTGGTGGAGAAGGCTGTTTTTGGGCTCCTGCACATCTGCCAGAGGTTGCTTCCTTACAAGGAGAATCTGGTAGATGATTTACTGAAGTCGCTGCAGCTAATTTTGAAACTTGATGCACGTGTAGCTGATGCTTACTGTGAGAACATCACATTGGAGGTCACAAGGCTTGTGAAGGCCAATGCAACCCATATCAAATCCCAGATGGGTTGGCGGACCATAATTTCCTTACTATGTGTCACCGCTCGCCATCCAGATGCTTCTGATGCCGGCTTCGAAGCTCTGGTTTTCATCATGTCTGAAGGGGCACACCTCTCACCTGCCAACTTTATCGTTTCAGTGGAGGCCTCAAGGCAATTTGCAGAATCTCGGCTCGGGTCCGCAGAAAGATCTGTCCATGCTCTGAATCTTATGGCCGACTCAGTAAATTGCCTGACACGCTGGTCGCGTGAGATCAAGGAAGCTGGTGGCGAGGCTGACAGGATACTGGAAGGAATTGCCGAGATGTGGTTGCGGCTAGTGCAGGCATTACGGAAGATGTGCACTGATCAGAGGGAGGAAGTGAGGAACCATGCGCTGTTATGTTTGCAGAGATGCTTAGTAGTTGACGGAATATCAGTTTCGTCTTCCGCATGGCTGATGTCCTTCGATATTATCTTCCAGTTGCTTGACGAGTTGTTGGAGATTGCCCAGACCTACTCACCAAAGGACTTCAGGAACATGGAGCTCTCCCTCTTGCACGCCGTAAAACTGTTATGCAAGGTGTTCCTGCAGTCACTTAAAGACCTGTCTGTGCAGAGCAGTTTTGGTAAGCTGTGGTTGGAAGTCCTCGACATGGTAGAGAAGTTCATGAAAGTCAAGCTGAGGGGGCGGAGGACCGATAAACTACATGAGGCGATCCCCGAGCTGCTGAAGAACATACTGCTGGTGATGAAAGCAAACGGTATACTCTCAAAATCAAGCGCCGGTGGGGCGAACACTCTGTGGGAAGCAACATGGCTTCAAGTTAACAAGATCACGCCATCGCTGCAGTCAGAAGTGTTCCCTGACAATGAAAGTGACTCCGTGACGAAAGGCGAGCAGAGTAGTCCAGCACAAGAGGGTCAAACTGCTGAGCGACCGGCCACGGTACAACCTGCCGCCGCCTGATCAAGTTATCTGAGCTGAAAATCAGATCCGTCAAGGCTGACCTTCCAGCATTTTTCGGTGGAGCTATACACAGAATGCCCGGCTGCGCTCTTTGGCGGACATTAGGGAGAGAGAGTAAAGCTGGTGTGTTGTAATTTTTTTAGTCTATAATAATTGCCTTTTTGGGTTTATTGACTGAGGCTGTTGCCTTCTGTGGTTGGCTGCCTTTATTGTTGCAACACCTGGGGAAAATTGTATGATAGGGTATATCGCAGCAGTTACATACATATGCAGGATGGACTTTGCCCACACTGCATTGTTGTTACATTTGTTACAGATGTGAATAGGTGATGAGGTTAGGAAAGCATCTTGACGTTTATACTGTGCACTGTGGATGGATGTGAATTGTTTCTCTGTATCCATTACAAGCTGTAATGCCAAACAAAATTAATATCTTCATTTATGTAGTTCTTTGTTTTGAAAAAATGGTAGAATGTTTATTTAGTTAAAATAGTATAAGAATATTCACTAGATTGGATAAACGATAACTTGAATGAGTGCATCCGTAATAGAATCCATATAGTATTTCGAGAAAATTTTAAATTGCTATATGGTGCATTTGAGGCATCCAATGTTTAAATTTTCTGATGTATAAAGTGATTGTATTTTTCAGTTCTTCTGTTGATTGTGTACACTTAAAAGGTCTGATTATGTAAGTAAGGAAAGAAGTGACATCTGGTTTCTTGAGAGAAGAAAGGAACATTTGCTATAAATCTAACTGCTTACTTGCTAATGTAAAAATTCTCACTTAGATTTGGATTCTGACTTTTGTTATGTACTAGTCTCTTAAGGAGCAAGATGTCTAAATCCTGTCATTGGTATGATGCCGTCTCATGTTACTCAAGTTCGTTTTTCTGTACTATTTGTTATGCAAACCTGGGTGGGTATCTGAATTTAACTGAATCAGAGTTAAGAATGTAACATTATGGGAGTGATTTGTTTAATACTAAACCAATGACATACCTTATTTATTTTCATACAAAATTGTACTTGCATGTTTTATTGTCCTTTTGCATATTGGTATGTCTGAAAACCAAATTTGAACTGAAAGCAGAGTCACACTTTAGATAACTTTCATCTGTTGGATAGCGGATGTTTCAGTTTGAATTTATCTATATGCCTCTTCCGCAGCTTGATGTCGGTTGAAGTGTGCAGGCTCATCGATTTCTTGTTTCCCCGTTGCTCATTTGTGAGGTATGTTCTTCTTTGTTCATCTTAGTTCCATGCACCTTTCATTATATCTAAATTTGACTAACGTTTTTAGAGCTTTTTAGATGTTCCATAGAAAATACTTTATCTACTTGCATGGTCATTTTTTATGCTCATGTGTTGGCTCTATCTTTTTTTTTAAATGCGGTATGCTAATGCTAGCAGGTTTCTTGTTTAGCATGCTTCCTTATTCCACATAAACATTTTTTAAATCATTTCTGTACATTGTTTTGCAGAACACTGATTAGATTGGGCTTTGCTTGGTACATTATGGGTGAGCAATCGTTTATGAGCAAGGATGGTAGCTTCTGATTAGAGAAAATGACTCACATGCATCATGATGTGTGAAAAGGTTGACTTTTCCCTATTTCCTTGATTTGTACAAAATTCTGTACCCAGGTCGAAGTATTCTAATGAATAATTAGCTTAGTGGCATAACAAATATGGCAATGCTTCATCCCTACACGTACTGTGTAATGCTTATGGTCATTTTTTTTCATTTGTACGTTGAACTATGAACCTGTGATACTTCATTAACAATAGTGTTATCCGGCCTATTACTTGTATTCTGAACAGGTACCTCTGGGCATAAGCTGTCCTTCGAGATTCAGTCAACTCCTCTATAGAACAAGGCTTCAATGCCAAGGAGTGGTATAAGTTTACTTATCAATAATTTCATCTTAGACATGCCAGCTTAGTTGAGAGTTTACCACCTAGATCTCCTTGAAGCAATAAATTGGTATTTTTAGTTTTACATACTGGATACAATAGTTTGACATCTTACCTTCGTTATTGCCAGTGAGGTCAAAATTCAGGGTATTCTTGTACACTTTCTGCAAGGGAAATTAAATGATTAAGCTCAGAACCCAGTCTATGTCCATCTAGGTTCAGTACATCCAAAGACCATTTATAGCTAGCATCATTAGAGAGAAATCACAGCTTTGACATTTTATCAGTTAATATTTCCTCTTTTCTTGTGGTCTGCACCTTTTGTAGTTCCCCATAAATTTTATTATTTTCAATCACATCACATTATATACTACTTGAGCACCATAAATGATTTTCAGACTGGTACTAATATGTTTATGTATTATTTTGCAACCTTAGATTCAGATGCTGACTCCAATGAATTTTTGTGCATGGTGTTCTGGTCCTCCTACCATGCTTACTGAGGATGTTGGGTCACATTCTATGGTAAGAAGATTGATTGCTGTCAAACTAGCTGTCAGGGAGGATAGGATTGTTGTTAAACTAGTTTATAAGGAGGGTATGATGTTAAACTAGCTGATAAGGAGGATATGACTATTGGTGTTGGCATTGGCATGCTGGCATTATTTCCTAGGCATTGATTTCATGCAATGCTCGACTTCCGGGGTTTATATGGATATTCATTATCATGAACATGCCCCGTTCTTATGGAGGTGACGTCAAAATCAAGGTTCCTTTGAGGTGTTCTCCTGAATCTGCAGCTAACTGGTTTTTTCATCCATGTATGCAGTATCTCCATTCGGTTGGCCATCCATCAGATTGCCTACACAACAATAGCTATTGAGTGCTGACAAAGATAGCTAATGATCTGCTCCCCACATTTTCTTGGAGCACACACATCTGTCAGTTGCTCATGTGGATCTTCAGTGTGTCATATAAGTTTGTAAATCAAACACCTGGATATCGTTTCATTTTTATTAAGAAGGGGTAATCAGTTAGAAGGGGTTATGAGTTTTATTTTGTCGGTGCTTAAGTTTATTAGCTATATTTTCTAGCTCTAGGTGCATTTCTTTCATTTTGGATGTAGGCTTCCCTTTTTTGCTCTCCTTACGTATGCATAGTGACATAGGCTATATTTCTTACAGCGGACACCTGTATTTTCGATTGATGAAACTTGGAAAAGCCTGAGGTTATAGCAGGTTGGGATCACAAATAATGACAGAGGTGAGTCAAGCAGAGGTGGGAGCAAGTAAAACAGACCATGACCTGCGAGTCAGTGGTTGTGAAGGTATTGAGCAGTTTCCTGTGTGGTCACCATTCATAGTTTATTTTAGCTTCATAAGGCATGTTACTTCCCACATTTACTATTGACTTGATGTAACAAGACAGGGTTCTAAAAATTGATAGCACGATATTACTAGGTTTTCAAGTATTGCATTCATCTTTTGTCTTTTGAACCGTGCTATTTCTCAGTTAAGTTCATTCATGCTACATCATGTTTGTTAAGTATCGATTTCCTCCTTAGCTCATGGTTCTTAAATCCATACATATTGGAGCTGAGCATGTTATTTCCCCATGGCAAATGGAGCATCACAATCTATTATCTTTCATTATTAGTTATTAAAACCGAATTGCTGTTGCTAAAAGACTACGGTGTAAGAAAAATGCATGCATCTATGGTACACATTACCTCCAGCTGTATATATAGTGTGTGTCAATGCATCTGTCATCAGAGGAGTGTGCAATGCTAGCTGAATCATTGATTTATCTTTTGCATGGTTAGGAGCAAGACTAGCCGTGCTAATGGCTCAGTCGTCCTGACGATTTTCTGTAGTGTTTCTGTGTTTGGACACCAGCAGCAGAACACGAAAATTGTTCTTATATGATCGCCAATTCATTCATTCGTTTCTTCCCCTAGATGGGATCCACAATTGCATGGGTTGTGCAAATCATAGAAAAAAAAATTTCACCTCAATCAGTCAATTAGATGGGATGGTTTTGAAGATTGTAGCGGTTCAATCATCGACCTAAACTTGACCTGGAGTGGGATTACAGCAATGAAGGTAAGTTTCTGCCAATCGATGCATGTGTTGGTGTGTTGCGGGATCTTCATATCTTTTCCTCTCTGATTAGTCCTTGTTCTAAGGATGGAAATAGTTGTGCCGAGGGAAGCAACGGCAAATGGCGGTCCTGAGGGTGGAGGTGAAGGAAATGGCCATGTTCACAACAGGCACACTGAACGGAAACCAGTTTTGATCTTGCGGATGAAGCGTGGTGATCAGGGGATACGCGAGCACCCCTGCTCGACACATGTCTAACGACGTTAGCACTGTGTGCTATTAATAGAGGAGTCGCTTCTTGCGATGTGGGACAAAGGTACTTCTGTACCTTTCTGGAAGGATGACCGGAACGGTACAATACACATATATCCATGTATTTTCTCATATGTTCAAGTGAGGACAACTCGATTGCTGAATTTTGTTCCACAAAAGACATGAGTGGGAGCAGATACACGAGTTAGTAAGATCTTCATTTGCTGACACTTTCTCTTTTTTGCGCGAGAATCACCGAGATATCTATACCTCTATATCAAGGTTACAGTTACCCAAAGAATCTTTGAAATACAAACTGCTATCAAGATAACCGACACTTGGTTCTCACTCATGTGGTCTACCTCTAACCAAAAGAAGCTCTAAAATACAAACTGATACCCATTTGGTATTTTAGCTGTTTATATTTTTATCTATTATAAATCAATTAAACTTAAATAATTTTGTAGGATAACATATAGAATATATTAACCAAGTAACATAATTACAAACAAACATATCAAAATGTAGGATACTTATCTCCACATTTTTGAAAGGACGTTGAACAAACCTAGAAATACATCTAAACCCCCTAGCAAAACCTTCCGCTTGGAGGTTGTTGTTGCATCGCCCAAGGTCAGAATGAAGTCATGTAGAGCAGTAACCGATTCATCCACACATCTGAACCATTCTGAATTAATAAGCATTTTTTTAAACATAAGACATTACGCATAACTTTAAATTAATAAAGCTACCAACGGGTTCCCGGCAAATGGATTCAATGCCGCCGTGGCCTCCGGCAGGGTGACCCCCTCTCCCCCTTCCTGTTTAATATCATCGTTGATGTCCTGCAGCAGATGATCCTCCAGGCCTCCCGCGACGGCCTCCTCCTGCACCCCCTCGTCGATGGCCTTCCTTGCCCCGTCCTTCAATACGCGGATGACACCCTTATCATCATCCGGGCTATCCCCCAGCATGTTGCAAACCTAAAAAAGGTCCTCGATGATTTCTCCGCTGCTACTGGCCTCGTCATCAATTTCTACAAAAGTACCATTGTTCCCATCGCGACTGACCAATCCACGGCCCTCTCCATGGCCCATGCCTTTGGATGCGCCGTCTCCTCTTTCCCCCCAGACCTAGCTGGGGCTCCCCCTCTCTATCTACAAACTCCGCCATGGCGACTTCGCCCCCGTCATTCACAAAAGTGACATGCGCCTTTCGGGGTGGCGCGGTCGATGCCTCCCCATCGGGGGACGCTTGATTCTTGTAAACTCTATCCTCACCGCCATGCTCGCCCACGCCATGGCTGCTGGCCTTCTCCCTGCCGGTGTTATTGAGGCCATCGACAAAAGGCGAAGAGCTTTCCTCTGGACTGGAGAGGAAACTTGTCACGGTGGAAACTGCAAAGTCGCCTGGGGGGATGTCTGCGCCCCAAAGAAATTTGGCGGACTGGGCATCCTCTCCATCAGGGCTCAAAACTCCGCCCTCCTAACTAAGTTTCTCACTAAACTTCACTCTGACACCACTGCTCCCTGGGCTTCCTGGTTCCGTCGACGGTATGGCTGGAATAACTCCAGGGACCTCGGTGACGCACATCACCTTGATACCCCCGTTTGGAAGGATATTGCTACCGGCCTCGGGGTTTTCCACTCTATCACCAAGGTCTCCGTTGGTGATGGTACCTCGACGGCTTTCTGGACTGACCTTTGGACCGGTAATACCCCCCCCCCTCCCCCCGTGCGAGCGCTTCCCTTCTCTCCACTCTCATTCCACCCGGCTTAACATCAGTGTGGCCACGGCTCTGACTTCTAACCTCCGCGACACCCTCGGACCACGCCTCTCGCTGGCCGCGGAGACCGAGCTTCGTACCCTTGCTAACGAGCTGAGCTCTGTGGTTTTAAGTTACGGCGCCCCGGATTCCCGTTGCGACCGCCTCACTAACAAACAGCTCTCGAACAAAAGTGTCTATATCAATTCTTTCAGGTATATGTAGATTGACGAGGTTGCAGAGTGCGGCCCCTCTAAAGTGCAAAGTCTTCGTCTGGGCTCGCCTGGAGGAAGCGTCTCCCCACAAACGATCGCCAGTTCTGACACCACCTTTCCACTACGGCTGCCTGTCTATCCTGCTCCCAAGACGAAGATACATACCACATGCTGCTTCTCTGTCCCCGCGCCCGGGAAGTCTGGAGTTTCTTCTTCCCGGATTTTGACACTAGCGGCCCCTCGCGCCTTGCTGACCTTTGGGCAATGCGGTGCGGGACCTACGAGGAAACAACAATCATCACCTCCATCGCCCGGAGCATCTGGAAAAGAAGAAATGCAAAAACTTTCACCGGCATTGTTGAAGAAACCCCCCGGTCACCCGTAGGTGCATTGAAGACATCAGGCTTTGGGCTCACCGCTGTACCACCCCCTCTCGCTCCTCCTCTCTAAATAATTGGTGTAATGGGTTCGACCCGCCTTGAACTTCCCCCACCACCCCTCTCTCTCTCCCTCTAAAATCTTTGTAATGATCCCTGTACGTTTTTGATGTTTTAATTGTTCAGGCTGGCGTAAGCCCGCCGTAGCCCCGGTAAAAAAAAAGCTACCAACGGGTAGAAAGATGCTGAGGAAAACAACAACAAACACTAGAAAGATTATAGTGCAAACAAGATAAAACAAGACACGCATCCTACAAACTCCTAGGTCTTCAGACGTCGAAACATTCGTTGATCAAGGTAGATGAAGTGAAGCGGAGGAGGAGGACATCACACAATCTGAAAGAACATCATTATCAACTTCAAACCCGGACAAATTGCATCACGTTGTAACCCGTGGCATCCCAAGAACCACACCGCAACCACCCGTTGACATTTTTTCAATAAAAGGAATATATTAATATCGCGAAGAAACATCTAACCTCTGCAACAACGTAGTGCCCTAATAGCAATACGGATACACACAACAACAAAAGAAAGAAGAATTACATAAAAGAAACGTCCCGCTACAGTGACCAATTCCTTCCAGCAGCGAACGAACCACCACCAAAATAACACCAGAAATCCATCTACTCCAAAAACAATGCCTTCAAGAAGAAAACAGTGCACAAGCGCTGTCATCGTCCCGATCAAAGACCATAGGTTTTCACCCTGGAGAAAGTCCGCACTCCCAAAACAATGCCTCAATAAGGACATTGCCAGGCACAACCAATTAAGGCCAGATCTTGTATTTTCATCCTGCAAGTTTAGACACTGAATTTCTCCTATGCTATTGCCCCCACTTGCCAATTCCGCTGCCCAAGTCACAAATCACGAAGCCATCCTCACTTCACCACCACCAGGACTCAGAACTCCATTGCCAATCCTCGGTTCTCAGCTTCCATGCCATTCTCCGCGTCTAGCTTTTCTGAAGGCAAAAAAATAATTTTCTGAACATTGACGCAATACATTGTGCATTTACTGTATTAAATCTAGAAACCATAGCTCTTATCGACCTCTGGGTCTTGTTGAACCGAATCGAGCCTCATATGCACCATTACGCTCTTCCCTCTATTTCACTCTACATAGGTTTAAAGATGTCCGAACATGTTTATTGATAGTGACATAGTACTCCCTCTAGAAGAATTAGATATCCCAGATTTATCCAGATTCATATTTATTTATACATTAAAATGCGTCTAGATATTACGTATCTACGCAAGTATCTACGACAAATAATTTACAATAGGAGAGTATACGATTTCAGTCAAAAAGAACACCATTCTTTTTACGGTTTTGCTATATCACTTACAAAAATGTGCTTTGAGTTGCACTTGTTAAAAAAGTGCAATTACACTTTTCTGACAGAAATGTGCAACTGAATCGAGTTGCACTTTTCTTTGAAATGTAGTTGCACTTTTCTGAGTTAACTGAGACTTAAGAAAATCTCAGTCAACTGAGACTTAGGCACACCTTTCTTTTTACGGTGTGATGACAACCACCCAAGGCTCAATAAGAAGGACACTTTGTCCCATGAAGGCAAAAAAAAAAAAATGATTTTCTGAACATTGAGGCAATACATTGTGCATTTTCTGTATTAAATCTAGACGCTGAATACATGTCCAGAGCAAAACCATAGCTACAGCCTACAATCAATCTTCATCTTCTTCAGTAAACAAGAAACGTGTAGAAGCGACAGGGTCGGCGCGTTCGGCGGCCTTCTCAGCGGCCTTGGCGGCATTGGCGATGGCATTGGCGGCCGCGGCCGTGGTGTCGACCTCCGAGAGGCCGTCCCGGAAGGCTCTGGCCAGGTTCTCGAAGTGGTCCCTGGTCACCATTGTCAGCCTCGACAGCTTCTCCCTGTACTTGGCGTAGTTCTCCGGGGCGGGCGCCTGGGGGACGAGGTCGCCGCTGTCGCTGTAGACGGTGGCGGCGGCGGCGGCGACGATGTCCACCCTTTCCTTCTCGGCGCAGCCGTGCAGGCGCTCGAGCGAGGTCTCGGCGTCGGTCTGCAGCATCTGGAACAGCTGCAGCTTGGCCTGCTCCTCCACGAAGAAGCCGAAGGCGTACGTCCAGCGCAGCATCCGGCGGCACTCGGCCACCTGCCGGTACGCGTCCTTGAGGAAGTCCATCTCCGTCTCCAGCACCCCGAACGCCGCCGCGACCTCCTCCATCTTCCCGGTCTCCGCCGAGCCCAGCGCCGCCAGGTCCTCCAGCGCCTTGCTCCGCGACCGCTCGTGCGCCGCCCACCTCTCGTAGTAGTGCAGGTACCGGTCCACCGACGCCTGGGCCTGCTGGCGCCGGACCTCCTCCGCGCTGAACTTGCCCTCCCGCTTGGCCGCCTGGTATCTGTTGCACTGGTAGAAGCCGCCGTTGTCGCTGTTATGTGTCTTCCAGGAGCCGAGGCAGAGCCAGCAGAACTCGTGCCGGCAGGGCGGCGAGCACGTCATGTGCATGCACCCCTGGTTCTTCTCGATGGGCCGGCGGCACTCCGGGCAGTGCTTCGTGTTGGCCAGCACCCAGTTGGCCGTCTCCGAGTCCGACCCGTTCTTCACCAGCCACGCCCGCACCGTGTCGCAGGCGAACGTGAATTTCGTGCTGGCGTTATGGCGCCGTGACCTTATCTGGAACCGTGGGTTCAGCTGGAGATTCCCCCACAGCGTTGACCGCATTGAGCGTATGTGTACCGAAGTCTAGGAACCTCTTAGGTATTTACACTGTGCTCCTGTACAGCCGCATGGTGCATGGTACTTGTCGCCCCCACTTCAGTACTCATCTCGTCCTCTCAGTGCACGCAGGCTGCAGCAAGGAGTACCACCCGCGGGCCTACATGTACCTCTCCAGTCCTCCTTTTATTGTTGGCTTTTTCGCATTTTCAGCTCACTCGTTCCGAATTCGAAAATTTCGTCCAAATGAAAACTGCTCATCTCCTTTTTAGAACGTAATACAACTAAAGATGGCCATAATCGTATAAAGTTCTTTGGAAGTCAGCATAGTAACCAACAGCACAAGTATTAAGATCTGTTTGAAGTGCAGAACAGGCTAGTCTGAACTCTGTTCCCCGTTCTTCTGAAAGTGTCACAGAGCGATAGCTGACTGGATTCAAACTGCAACTCAATGTCTGAACTCCATTCCCTGTTCTTCTGGGTTTCGTTGCCTCTCTGCACAAAATGTTTTTTTGTTGCATCTCTTTTACTTTATCTGTTGGAACCATTATCTTAGTTCTAGAAAAACTCAGTTTCGTTCTGCATTATTGGTTTATATTTTACAGTTGTTAGTTATAAACACATTGTCCACACATTTTTTTGCATCCTGTTTCGTCTGTTGCCTATACTTAAATTTGTATCGGTCGTTCGCCATTGTATCCTCGCGTCTCACCTAGAGTAACTTTAATCGGCCATTTCTACAGTCACATGTCGCGCTATTAACCATTCGGTATGCAATGTATCCTCGCCCACCGACCAAGTCACGAAAGTAGTCGTTTGATATGCATGACCCGGATGCTTACCTTGTTGTCAAAGGTATCCTCGCACACTATCAAAACGATCATATCCGAAGTACTATTCCTCGTGCACGTGGTATCGTTACGGGTCATCTATAGTAACCACTTCTGTCAATTTGTATCTTTGCATGCAACAAAAGTAACCGAAACCCTACGCAATAACAAGGTGATCCGATGTTTGACACATAGTAACACTTCGGTTGCTAGTAACCATTCAATATGAATGCCTCGGATGCTATCCTTGCTGTCAAGGTATCCATGACATTTTATTGGTTTGTAAGTCATCTAGCCGACCAACAAAGGTATCCAAAATGTGTTGTCGTAAGGTACCGTTCGATATATTAGAAAACGGGCGCATGCGTCAATTACCCTAAAGACGGACGTCCGTTGCCTATACTTAAATTTGTATCGGTCATTCGCCATTGTATCCTCGCGCCTCATCTAGAGTAACTTTTATCGGCCAAGTCACGAAAGTAGCAGTTCGATATGCATGACCCGGATGTTTTCCTTGCGGTCAAATGTATCCTCACACACTATCAAAACGATCCTATCCGAAGTACTATTCCTCGTGCACGTGGTAATCGTCACGGGTCATCTATAGTAACCACTGTTGTCCATTCATATCTTTGCATGCAACAAAAATAACTGAAACCCTACGCAATAAGATGATCCGACGTTTTACACATAGTAACACTTCGGTTTCTAGTAACCATTCGATATGAATGCCCCGGATGCTATTCTTGATGTCAAGGTACCCTCGCACACTCTGGAAACGACCTATCTGAAGTACTATCGCTTGTGCACGAAGTAACCACTTTTGTCCATTCGTATCTTTGCGTGTAACGAAGGTAACGGGTCCTCGTCACGTGGCCCCCACGTGGCCCCTGCAAATGGCATGGCATCCTACTACGACATCATGGCATCCTCACGTGCCATCTGAATTAACGTTTGAGGATACACACTCAGGGATCATATCAAATAACCATTATTGGTCATTTCTACAGACCACATATCGCGCTAATAACCATTCGGTATGAAATGTATCCTCACCCACCGACCGAGTCACAAAAGTAGCCATTCGATATGCATGACCCGGATGCTTACCTTGTTGTCAAAGGTATCCTCGCACACTATCAAATTTATCCTATCCGAAGTACTATTCCTCGTGCACGTGGTATCGTCACAGGTCATCTATAGTAACCACTTCTGTCCATTCGTATCTTTACATGCAACAAAAGTATCAGAAACCCTACGCAATAACAAGGTGATCTGACGTTTGACACATAGTAACACTTCGGTTGCTAGTAACCATTCGATACGAATGCCCTGGATGCTCCTTCTTTGTCAAGATATCCATGACATTTTATTGGTTTGTAAAGTCATCTAGCCGACCAACAGAGGTATCCAAAACGTGTTGTTGTAAGGTACCATTCGATATATTAGAATATCTTTGACATTTTCTAGGTTTGTAAAATCATCTAGCAAACCAACAAAGGTATCCATATGTGTTGTCTGTAAGGAACCATTTGATATACTAGACAACGGGCGTAGGCGTCATCTACCCTTATCAGTGTCTCCAAGGGTGAAAGGATCCTACCATGATGTAATGAATGACCTCTCGATATAGAAATAGTGGATGTATGTATCCTACATTTTGCCCATACGGTTCTTTGGTCGTCGAACAAAGTATCCTTGGCATTTCTTGGTTTGTAAAGTCATCTAGTAAATCAACAAAGGTATCCATATGTGTTTTTGTAAGGAACCATTTGATATACTAGACAACGGTGGTAAGCGTCCTTTACCCTTATCAGGTGTCTTTAAGGGTGAAAGGATCCTACCATGATCACGAGTATAACCTCTCGATACAGAAATCGTGGTCGTATGTATCCTATATTTTTCCCATGCGGTTCTTTGGTCGTCGAACAAAGTATCCATGACATTTTATTGGTTTGTAAAGTCATCTAGCTGACCAACAAAGGTATCCAAAACGTGTTGTTGTAAGGTACCATTCGATATATTAGAAAAAACGGGCGCATGCGTCCATTACCCTTGACATACGGTTGTTTGGCCAGCGAACAAAGTATCTTTGACATTTTCTTGGTTTGTAAAGTCATCAAGCCAACCAACAAAGATATCCATATGTGTTGTTGCGACAAACCATTTTATATACTAGACAACATGCATATCATGATATCATGAATAACCTCCCGATATAGAAATTGTGGTTGTATGTATCCTACATTTTGCCCATACGGTTCTTTGACCGCCGAACAAAGTATCATTGGCATTTTCTTGGTTTGTAAAGTCATCTAGCAAACCAACAAAGGTATCCATATGTGTTTTTGTAAGGAACCATTTGATATACTAGACAACGGGCGTAAGCGTACTTTACCCTTATCATTGTCTCCAAGGGTGAAAGGATGCTACCGTGTTATCGTGAATAACCACTCGATACGTAAATTGTGGCTATATAAATCCTACATTTTGCCCATACGGTTCTTTGGCCGATGAACGAAGTACTCATGACATTTTCTTTGTTTGTGAAGTCATCTAGCCAACCGAACAAAGGTATCCATACGTGTTCTCATAAGGAACCATTCGATATACTATACAATGCGAGGTGGCATCCTTTTCCCTTATCAGTGTCTCCAAGCATGAATGGATCCTACCGTGATCACATGGATAACCTCTCGATACAGAAATCATGGTCGTATGAATCCTACATTTTTCCCATACGGTTCTTTGGCCGTCGAAAAATGTATCATTGACATTTTATTGGTTTGTAAAGTCGTCTAGCCGACCAACAAAGGTATCCGAAACGTGTTATCGTAAGGTACCATTCGATATATTAGAAAACTGGCGCATGCGTCCATTACCATTATCATTATCTCCAAGGATGGAATGATCCTACCATGATCGCATGAATAACCTCCCGATATACATAAATCATGGCTGTATGTATCCTACATTTTGCCCATACAGTTCCTTGTGTGTTTTTGTAAATCAACAAAGGTATCCCTTACCCTTATTAGTGTCTCTAAGTATGAAAGGATCCTACCATGATATCATGAATAACCTCTCGATACGTAAATTGTGGTTGTATGTATCCTACATTTTTCCCATACGGTTCTTTGGTCGGTGAACAAAGTATCCTTGGCAATTTCTTGGTTTGTGAAGTCATCTAGCAAACCAACAAAGGTATCCATATGTGTTTTTGTAAGGAACCATTTGATATACTAGACAACGAGCGTAAGCGTCCTTTACCCTTATCATTGTCTCCAAGGATGAAAGGATCCTACCATGATATCATGAATAACCTCTCGATATAGAAATTGTGGCTATATGAATCCTACATTTTTCCCATACGGTACTTTGGCCGATGAACAAAGTATCCGTGACATTTCTTTGTTTGTGAAATCATCTAGCCAACCAAATAAAGCTATCCATACGTGTTCTCATAAGGAACCATTCGATAAAGTATACAATGCGAGGTGGCATCCTTTTCCCTTATCAGTGTCTCCAAGCATGAATGTATCCAACCATGATCACATGGATAACCTCTCGATACAGAAATCATGCTCGTATGTATCCTACATTTTTCTTATATGGTTCTTTGGTCGTCCAACAAAGTATCCTTGACATCTTATTGGTTTGCAAAGTCATCTAGCCGACCAACAAAGGTATCCAAAACGTGTTGTCGTAAGGTACCATTCGATATATTAGAAAACGGGTGCATGCGTCCATTACCCTTATCATTGTATCCAAAGATGAAATGATCCTACCATGATCGCATGGATAACCTCCCGATATACATAAATCGTGGCCGTATGTATCCTACATTTTGCACATACGGTTGTTTGGCAACCGAACAAAGTATCCTTGACATTTTCTTGGTTTGTAAAGTCATCAAGCCAACCAACAAAGGTATCGAACAATTTGATATACTAGACAACATGCGTAGGCATCTCTTACCCTTATTAGTGTCTCTAAGTATGAAAGGATCCTACCATGATATCATGAATAACCTCTCGATACAGAAATTGTGGTTGTATGTATCCTACATTTTCCCATACGGTTCTTTGGCCGTCGAACAAAGTATCCTTGGCAATTTCTTGGTTTGTGAAGTCATCTAGCAAACCAACAAAGGTATCCATATGTGTTTCTGTACGGAACCATTTGATATACTAGACAACGAGTGTAAGTGTCCTTTACCCTTATCATTGTCTCCAAGGATGAAAGGATCCTACCATGATATCATGAATAACCTCTCGATATAGAAATTGTGGCTATATGAATCCTACATTTTGCCCATACGGTTCTTTGGCCGATGAACAAAGTATCAGTGACATTTCTTTGTTTGTGAAGTCATCTAGCCAACCAAACAAAGGTATCCATATGTGTTCTCATAAGGAACCATTCGATATGTTATACAATGCGAGGTGGCATCCTTTTCCCTTATCAGTGTCTCCAAGCATGAATGGATCCTACCATGATCACATGGATAACCTCTCGATATAGAAATCGTGGACGTATGTATCCTATATTTTTTCCATACGGTTCTTTGGCCGTCCAACAAAGTAGCCTTGACATCTTATTGGTTTGTAAAGTCATCTAGCCGACCAAAAAGGTATCCACAACGGTTGTCGTAAGGTACCATTCGATATATTAGAAAACGGGCGCATGCGTCCATTACCCTTATCATTGTCTCCAAGGATGGAATGATCCTACCATGATCACATGGATAACCTCCCGATATACATAAATCATGGCTGTATGTATCCTACATTTTGCCCATACGATTGTTTGGCCACCGAAGAAAGTATCCTTGACATTTACTTGGTTTGTAAAGTCATCAAGCCAACCAACAAAGGTATCCATATGTGTTGTTGCAGCAACAATTTGATATACTAGACAACAGGCGTAGGCATCCTTTATCCTTATTAGTGTCTCCAAGTATGAAAAGATCCTACCATAATATCATGAATAACCCTCGATACAGAAATTGTGGTCGTATGTATCCTACATTTTGCCCATACGGTTCTTTGGCCGCCGAACAAAAGTATCCTTGCCATTTTCTTGATATACTAGACAACGGGCGTAAGCAACCTTTGCCCTTATCACTGTCTCCAAGGGTGAAAGGATCCTACCATGATATCATGAATAACCTCTCGATATATAAATTGTGGTTGTCTGAATCCTAGATTTTTCTCTACGGTTCTTTGGCCGCTCGAACAAAGTATCCTTGGCATTTTCTTGGTTTGTAAAATCATCTAGCAAGCCACCAAAGGTATCCATATGTGTTTTTGCCAGGAACCATCTCATATACTAGACAACGGGCGTAAGCGTCCTTAACCCTTATCATTGTCTCCAAGGGTGAAAGGATCCTACCATGATATCATGAATAACCTCTCGATATAGAAGCCGTGGTTGTGTGAATCCTACATTTAGCCCATACGGTTCTTTGGCCGATGAACAAAGTATCCGTGACATTTTCTTTGTTTGTGAAGTCATCTAGCCAACCAAACAAAGGTATCCATACGTGTTCTCATAAGGAACCATTCGATACACTATACAATGCGAGGTGGCATCCTTTTCCCTTATCACTTTGTCTCTAAGTATGAAAGGATCCTACCATGATCACATGGAACCTCCCGGTATAAATACTACGGCTGTATTTATCCTCCGAATTTTCCGAAATGCCCTTTGCCCACCGAACAAGGACCCTTAACATTTTTTGTGCTTGTAAAGTCATCTAGCTGACCAACGATTTTATCCATATATGTCGTCGTACGGAACAATTCTATATATTACAAAATAGTGTACGCACAGTTAGCCATCGAACAAAGGTGTCCTTGCGTTTTCTTTAGAAGTAACCCTCGTAAGGAGCCGTTTGTTAGAGCATCCCCACTCGTTGGCGCTCCCCACGCCCGGATTGGATGAAGATTTGGCGTGGGGAGCGCCGAAGTTCCAGCCGTCCCCCCGGCAGGAAACCCCCAACCTCGACCATTTGACATATTTCAAACAAATTCAACATAAAATTTGGGCAGGTGGGGAAGGAGGGGCGGCGGAATCTGGGCAACAAGCCGGCGGGGTGGTGCCGGCGGCGAGAGAGATACGAGGGGTGGGGGAGATTTTGAGCGACGTGGCGGTGGGGTTCGTGCGTCCGAGTCACCGACGAGATCGGGCCCTTCCCGCTTTTCACTCGTCCGGAGTCCCCGAGCGCTCCCGGGGGCCGGGGGTGGCGTGGGCTCGCCGGATGGATGAAGGGCCAAATCCGGACGAAAACGAGGAACCGGGGCGCGACCGAACCGAATTACGCCGTCCGGATGGAAAAAGCGCCGCCGGGGGCCTCGACGGGGGCACGAGTGGAGATGCTCTTATATTAGAGAATGGCCACACGCATGTTAAACTTGCCCCCTAGAGTCCTTTAGCCATCCAACCAAGCACAAAAACAGCACGCTGAGTCACCAACGAATTCGCTCAAATTCATTCAAAATCTCTCAAATTCGATTGAAATGGACTAGTTTGCACCCGTGTTGCAAGTTGTGGTTGTGGGACTAGTTTTGTCCGTTTTGCAAGTGGAACTATTTTGCACCCCGGGTGCAAGTTGTTGGAGTAAAAGTGTATATAGCTCACGAATAAAACTCCCCAAGTGTGCAACGGGGTTTGTAACAATGAAATGAGCAATGAGTTAACCACGATATATATTTGCTTAAGCATGTGGTGACAACCTTCAGGAACTTCTAACTCAGCTCAAGATAACAATCTGTGCATAATTCAGCTACAAAAAATAAAACTTCAAATAGGATTTCCACAAGATGTGGTTAACAACATCCTACAGGTATCCACTCACACAATCCCATAAATTCGTTTGCTAGTAATTGGTTGTCAAACAATTGGTCTTCCTATGACCAGCAATACCACAATTGGAGCAATGCGCCTCTCGCCGTGGCTTCTTGTTCCAGTTCGATGGGCACTCATTCGACCTATGGCTCCTACTACGGCATATGGTGCAAAATTTCGTCCTCGGCACACTAACCTTCTCGTAACCAGGCCGGCTTCTTGCTGTGGTTGGTCGCCCCATCTCTTTCCTTTTGGGAGGAGCAACCATGTCTGGGCATAGACTGCTGCTCTCGTATCTGTCTCCTTGGTATTGTCTTTGCTTGCCTGATGCATGAAGTCTCATCTTTTATCTTGCTTGTTTCTGATAGGATAGGCATGGCATCTAAAAAGTGGGACATTGCTACCTCGTATGACTCAGGATTAGTGTCCGCCATCTGAACAATCTCAATTGCAGTTCTGTATAAAGCTGAGTGGCGGAAGCTCGTGGATTTCATAGCAGGGCTGTCATTTTGATATATCATAAGATGTGCAGGCATGTCACGGTATGCATCTCTGGTCCACCTCCTCATGATGTGGCTTGCAGGTATTTCTGTTATACCTAGACTGATCATAACCTGCCAACCCAAAGATGGATTTAGAACCAGCTTAAAACTCACAGACCCATTTTAGATATTTCATATTTTCAAACATTATTGGGAAACAGAAAATCTTTAGCATTTTTAGCATCAAACAGTATCCTCCTATTTTAAATGTACATGCATAACAACGCTGCCACCAGCTTATAAAAAAGCAATGACCTATGGATAATCTAGACAATAGTAATATGATGCATTAATTGTTATAGTGGCAAGTCAATGCTTACCCTGAGTGCATGGCTGCACAACATTCCCATGTGCTCGTACATCACACACTCACACTTGAAAGTCTCTCTCTGGGGATCAAAAATAACCTCATACTCTGTCCGGGACCATTTCTCTCTCTTCTCGGCGAATACGTGCTTCACAAAGAACCTTTGTCCATCAATTACCTCCTGCACAATATATGACCCCGACTGGAACAGGTGTACCTTGAACAAGCCAAACATGTTTGGCGTGTAAATCTTGCTCGCATGCATCTCAATAGGCAGCCCGCTGTTGAGCACTATACCTCCCTGATTTGTTTTATAATGGAGTGAACAACAAGTCAACCTCAAGGCATAACAGCTTACAAAAAAACTTGAGTAACATTACCAGTAAATGAAAACCTCTAACTAGTTCGACTAGCAATGACCTTACCAGGCGGCTGCGCATCTCCTGGTAGTTCTCCTCCTCATCTCTGTCAAACTGCAGCTTATTGTAGTGCCTAACAAACATGTTCATTGAAGACCCTGGCGGGACAAAACCCTTTAGCATGTGGTTTGCACTCTCAGAACGTTGGGTGCTTGTCATCCTGGCGCAGAACTTTCCTGCAAAGTATGGCTTCGCCCACTTCTCTCTGACCTCGAAAATCTGAGTTAAGAAAGGGTGTTCCTCGAGACCATACTTTGCGACGAGACTTGACCATGCCGCCTCAAACTCCTCCACTGTTATCATGTACTCCAGAATCTTGTGGAACTCGTCACGGAAACCGGACGCTTTTGAATAGACTGATCCCATGCATTCTTTAGCTTTGCGCAAAACATGCCACTTGCACCATCTATGAGTTGTCTCAGGGAGAACAGCAGCAATAGCTATCTCCATTGCACGACACTGATCTGTGATTCAAATACATCAAATTATGGGCTATATCGATTTCTCTATACAAGTATTAAGATAGTATGTAACTAGTGGAAACAGTGTAGCTTTTTCTAATTCCGTACCTGTAAGAATGGTCACTGGTGGTTTCCCTCCCATTAGAGATACAAATTCTTTGAACACCCACTCAAATGTCTCTGTCTTCTCGTTCGTCAACAGGACACCACCTAGGATTATACTTTGGAAGTGGTTGTTGACACCGACGAATAATCCAAAAGGCATGTCATACTGGTTTGTTCGGTAGGTTGTGTCAAAGGTTATTGCATCCCCGAACAGATTGTACTGCATACGGCTCTTCCCGTTTGTCCACATTAGTGCTCTGATCGTCCCTTCCGAGTCTACCAAGCAGCTGTCACGAAAGTTGGGGTCTTTCAGCTTCATTTCTGAAAAAGCATCATACGTTTTCTTTACGTCATCCTCTGAATGGTCCCTGCTGATGCTTGCACACAATGTCCTTAGTGATCGCTTGTTGAAAGGAATATTTTCCATTGATCCGAAGAAGCTCCCAATAACACTAAACACCTTCGTGAGGCCCACATTGTTGTCCCTGAGGTTCCTAAGAAGGTCCTTCGTGTGCGGGTCAATGTTTCTATGTGATGGCCACTGCAACTTTTCCCCGCGTTTTATTGCCAGCCCATGATTGTGATCTTTCCTAAACTTCGTGAATGTACCATCCATGATCATCCGTTCGGTGCAAACGGATCATTGCTGGGCAGCCGCAGCGAACTGAACGTGTGTTGAGATGTCTAGGTTTCCCTGTTCAAACGATACAGCAGACCATGGTTAAAACATATGGCCTTTGCAACCAAAATGGAAAAGTGGAATCTGCAGCATTATAATGAGTGATGATTAGACTTTGTCTGTATTACCTGACAGCCACAAGTTATGTCCTGCAGAATTTTGCTCTTTGAGGGGTTCTTTCTTGACGGCCCGTATCTAATGCCGAATCCAATCTCCCATGAGTACAGATTATAAAAGTCGTAGGCTTCAGGTAATGAATCGAACTCCATCCCTATCACTGGTGCTGTGACAGCTTCAGAGCTTCTCTCATTTGACTTCCTCATAGCTATTTCTAGTGCACTCTTCTTTCCTGAACTTGGTTCCCTTGAATCAGGAATTTCTCCTCGACGGAACCTGGAAAATCATAAAAGAATTCAGGGTGAACCATGGGAATATATCTAGTACCTCCCACATGTCATCTACATAGATATGATTTTTTTATTACAGCACCATCAGCAGCCTGATGTGACTTCCCTTTGACATGATAAAAGAAGTTGAAAAAAATACAACTGCACGTACTGAAAACAAATATATATAAAATTTGGCATTATTTGAACCTTAACCAAAATAATGCCCAATTTAATATTTTATTGTAAACGACAAAATAAATTGGTGCGCAGTTAATTATGCAATACGTCACTGCTCGCTTGTTTGAAAACTAGATAGTCCATCAATGTTAATAACAGAACGTAAACTAACTTCTATCTTGAATCAATATGGTTGTATAATTTAATATTGCCTATCGAATTATCTGTTTACCAACAAAATCAGTACAATCTACATATCCTCCCCCAGCATAGACACGGGAACATAACTTTACAGAGATGAAACACTAACAAAAAAATCTCCCAACTTTATTTTTTTTATCTAATTTGATATAACGAAAATGTGTGTAATCCCAAAGGCGACACACGAATAATGATACCAATACTTGACCTGACACCTTTAATAGAAAGCCCTCAATTCCCAAATCTTGTGCATCTATTTGTTCTTGGCGAACAGAAATTAGTGTGTCTCTTCTTGCACTTCTACAGGGGCAAGGGCTTCAGTTGAAGACAATGCTCGCTAGTTAAATGTGAGTTCAGTAGTTCACAACACTAACTGAAACGAACACATGCATGAGATTAGTGTGTCTTTTATTGCTAAATAAAAAACCAGCACATGGTGGAACAACAAATAATGACATATTAGCACCACTCCCTGGGAGCTGATTGACAGTAGTTGGTGATTCCCTTTTGATAGCAAGGGCATGCTCACCTTATTGATGAGCTAGGATTATACACACTCTAATATAACAACTCATCGATGCGATTTTTCCGCATACTGAAGGCACTAAATGATAACAAACAGGATCAGGTATGAGGCACTGAAGATGTAAACTTATATACATAGGCCTTCGTTTTATTTATATGAGCAACTACACAATCCACCATAACATGTATTAAAACTCCATATTAAGCGTACTTTCAGCACTGTACTTGTAACAAACTAGATTCAGGAACTACATTTAATTGCTAATCCGGGGATTATGGTGTAGTAATAATAAAGAACATCCAGACTGCTCTCATTGGATACTTGGGTGCAACTAACCTCCTCTTCAAAGTGCGATTCGATGCAGGGGAATAGCATGCCGTCTGGATTGGCAAATCATCCCGGATTTGGGATTGTTGCTGCAACTCTGGAGCTGACAGGTCTGCTTCCTCGGAACAGGGAGACTCGTCGAGGTCGAACACCGAATTTTTGCTGCAGTCTTCATCATTTCCGGATCTGCAGGGCACTGGATCTGATCCACAGCCGCTTGAATTCGATCTCAGCATGGTCGGCGAAGTGTGTGCGCTCGATTCGGCATCCCGACTGGCATTTGTTGGGAACCAGTCCCAGTTTGGCTCATGGTTTTGCTGCGACATTCTGGGGAACGAGCTGGGCATGTGAAATCAGGAGACATAAGAAATCTAATACACGAGATTGGGGCAGGCTTGGGGTATTACCTGAGGAGCAAATCGGTGAATCCCTCTGGTGTTCCTGCGTTCATCACTTGTGCGAAAGGGGGGGAGGTGGCTAGTTCTTGAGGATAGATTTCGGCCGAGGCGGAACGGCGGCCGGAGAATAACAGACCTGAGAGGGAGTTGGAGGAAGGCGACGGTCCTGACCGTGAGATTCAAACTTGAAATGGGCGGAGGGGACCGGGGTGGTGGGGTGGCCGGGGTCCGGCATGCGGCCATGTCGCCGCCGTACAAGCTGGCAGAGCACAAGGACGGGGAGGTGGGGGAGGCTGCCGATGTATTTGTCAGTTAGGCAGAGTCGTAGCTAGTCGTATCGGGGGAGGAAGCTAGTCGTATCGCTCAGTGGTAGGGGTCAACCAGCTGAGAGTGTGGGCCTCCATCGCGAATCTCCGTGCCAGGCGAACGGCACCGATTCAGTCCTGGCGCCATAAGGCCACGACCTGGCACTTACCGGTCGCAGGCCACGGGCCGGTGCGCCTCCTCGCCGCAGCCGAGGCAGAAACCGTAGCCGCACATGCAGTCCGCGTCCAGCTGCACTGTGCACCGCTCACCATCCAGAAACTCCACGGCGTGGTCGCACCCGGGCGCCGGGCACCACCGGAGCTTCTTGCTTTCTTCCACGTACGACCGGGCCAGGAACTCGGCGTACCGGCGCGCATCGTCGGGGTCGGCGACGTCGTCGACCAGGTCCTGCACGACGGCGGCGGAGCAGGACGTGTCAGGGCACCGTATCGACAGGCAGCGGGCGCCGTCCTCCACCGCCGCGCGCACGTAGCCGCTCCAACAACCGCAGCAGTAGAAGTGGGCCTGGCACCCGGCGGACCGCATGGCGCCGGCGGGGTGGACGTCGAAGCATATGGCGCAGGTCAGCGGCGCGGCGTTGGCGGACACGCCGGAACACGAGTACTGGGGCAGGCCGACGGCGTCGCGGACGCGCTGCTCGTTGGCGAACCACCCGTCCTCGACGGCCGCGGCGCTCCACTTGAAGTGGCGCAGCACGGCGGCGGCCAGCGCCGGCGTGAGCGCGACCAGGTCGGCCACCCTCGCCGCGTGCTCCTCCTGCCGCGCGCGCACGGCGTCCATGGTCAGCACCGCGTACCGCTCCTCCCGCTCCCTCCGCTCCTCCATGACTCCTTCCTCCTCCTCCACCGACTCGTCCTCTTCACCATAATCATCATCATCGTCATTGTACCCCATGGAGTCATCACCGTCGCTCTCGCCGGGATCGCTGTCGTTGGAGGCGGAACGGTAGCTCATCTTGTCGTCGTCGTCCTCAGCCTCCTCCGGGCTGCTGTAGTACTCCTCCTCGTTGTTCTCGCCGGACGCCATTATTGCTGCCCTGTGCGTGCGAGCGAGATCGGCAAGCTGATCGATCTCGGACGTGCGCACGATACAACGGGTTGGAGGTGGTTCTTGTTGGCGATGGATCGAGGGTCTGGTGGCTCGATCTCTATCATTATATTGTGGCCATGGCCGTCACGATCGAGTCGGGTTAGGGTTCCGTTGATTTGATCTACATGTGTATATATGGATCTCCTACTCGGACTTTGATTAACAACAAACTTGCACCGCGCGTTTCCGGCCGGGTCTCACGGGGTTTACAGATTCAATCTCCGATTCTTCGTAGATAAGGAGGTCGGTTCATAACACGTATCCTTTTTTTTACATGAACTTCGGATTCTTTGGTACTACAAAAAATTGATCCAACATAGGTTTAAGGTACTTATTCGGGTGGAAGCATTTGTCCGTTATTTGGTCATTATGGTTATGTAGAAACGATAGTGTTTGACGATAAAAAAATCTTCTCTTCAGCGTATGGATAATCATGACCTTACTTACGAAGTTGTCTATATGGTTCGAGGACACGGCGAAGGAACTTTTTATCTAACATAGGTGGCAACATAATCTTAGGATTGGTCCTTCACCCGTCTTAGGAGTTCATGCAGTTTCATCATGTCTCATGTATCGTACTTTTTGTTGAACGTAGTGTGTGTGGTGTGCGGATGTGTGCATCCTAGTTATGCAGGGACCGAGTATAATTCTTAAATATTTTAAATAATAAAATGCACTTTATCGAAAAAACAAAAAATGATTTTATCATTTATAAAAATTGATCATTTTTTTGTTGTTATGTAGAAATACCTTTTTTTATGAAAAATCCACCGATTTATTAATAATCATTAACAGTTGTACAAATATTCACCAAAATAATGAAAATTACAAAGTGGTATTCGGACCACCTAGCGACGACTACATACACTAGTGCGACCCGAAGGCAAGCTGTTGTCTGCGCCCCTCTATCAGTTGAGTTGAGGGTGATTGCTTACAACACTTGTCGCGTTCTAAATTGAAGATAGGAAGCATGCCCGTTTGTTGCAACAGGGGATGAAATTGAAGTCACGAGGCATACAAATTAACTTTTCATTGGTACTGCGATAGAGAATTATTCAAATTTGCATTTCAAACATTTTATAAATTATGTACATAAGCGTATACAAATGCAAAAAAAAAATTCTATGTTCAAAGGCACAAAAAGCACACAAATTTCTCATATACAAAATATAAAACATACAGAAAAAATCTGTACACTCTAGTACGTACAGAGGTACACTAGTAGAAAACAGACCTTTCGTCAGGCCCCTTTGGTCCCGGCGGTGTCACGGGCCGGGACCAAAGGCCTGACCACGTCGTCTCGAATCCACCCAATCGTACGGCATCCATAGGTTTCGGTTCGTTAGGACCCATTTGTCCCGGTTTGTATCCCAAATCGGGACTAAAGGAGCTTTGCGGCACGCTGCGCATGTGGTACCCCTTTAATCCCGGCTGGTGACACGCGCGGGACTTAAAGTCAAACGCTTCGTTCCCGCGGAAGCCGATCGTCGCGCCGCCATTGCGGCCGGCGTCGAAATCGAGCGTCATGCGGGAATCTGAGCCGCCGGCGCCGGCGCGGCCAGCCACGGGAATTGATCACCCTACGAGTCTATATGATCTGGCGAATTCTATCATCAAGAAAAATCTTGAGAAGAAGAAGAGGAAGAAGTACAAGAAGAAGGATGCCACACAAGGAAAAGAAGATGAACTCATATTTGGGTGGGCCAATGTTCCATTAAGCTACGAGCAAGTGCGCTATGCCGCGCTGGACGCTCGTCTGGGATTCAAGAAGGCTAGGAGTTATTGGAAGCTAGTTGGCTACTGACATACGCATCCCCAATGGACCTCCCGAAGAAGGTACCCGGGGTTTACTGAAGGCCCATGATGGCGTGTATTTCACACGTTCGTTGGGCAACCCCAAGAGGAAGGTATGATGCGCACAGCAGCAAGTTTTCCCTCAGAAAGAAACCAAGGTTTATCGAACCAGGAGGAGCCAAGAAGCACGTTGAAGGTTGATGGCGGCGGGATGTAGTGCGGCGCAACACCGGAGATTCCGGCGCCAACGTGGAACCTGCACAACACAACCAAAGTACTTTGCCCCAACGAAACAGTGAGGTTGTCAATCTCACCGGCTTGCTGTAACAAAGGATTAACCGTATTGTGTGGAAGATGATTGTTTGCAGAGAAAATAGTAAAACAAGTATTGCAGCAGATTTGTATTTCAGTATTAAAAGAATGGACCGGGGTCCACAGTTCACTAGAGGTGTCTCTCCCATAAGATGAAAGCATGTTGGGTGAACAAATTACAGTCGGGCAATTGACAAATAGAGAGGGCATAACAATGCACATACATGACATGATAAGTATAGTGAGATTTAATTGGGCATTACGACAAAGTACATAGACCGCCATCCAAGCTGCATCTATGCCTAAAAAGTCCACCTTCGAGGTTATCATCCGAACCCCCTCCGGTATTAAGTTGCAAAGCAACGAGACAATTGCATTAAGTATGGTGCGTAATGTAATCAACAACTACATCCTCGGACATAGCGCCAATGTTTTATCCCTAGTGGCAACAGCACAACACAACCTTAGAACTTTACATCACTCTGTCCCGGTGTCAATGCGGGCATGAACCCACTATCGAGCATAAGTACTCCCTCTTGGAGTTAAAAGTAAAAACTTGGCCAGAGCCTCTACTAGAAACGGAGAGCATGCAAGATCATAAACAACACATGTATAATAACTTGATAATTAACATGACATGGTATTCTCTATCCATCGGATCCCGACAAACACAACATATAGAATTAAAGATAGATGATCTTGATCATGTTAGGCAGCTCACAAGATCCAACAATGAAGCACAATGAGGAGAAGACAACCATCTAGCTACTGCTATGGACCCATAGTCCAGGGGTGAACTACTCACTCATCACTCCGGAGGCGACCATGGCGGTGTAGAGTCCTCCGGGAGATGAATCCCCTCTCCGGCAGGGTGCCGGAGGAGATCTCCAGAATACCCCGAGATGGGATCGGCGGCGGCGGCGTCTCAGTAAGGTTTTCCGTATCGTGGTTTTTCGCAGCAGGGGTTTCGCGACGGAGGCTTTAAGTAGGCGGAAGGGCAGAGTCGGGGGCCGGACGAGGGGCCCGGACTATAGGTCGGCGCGGCCGGGGCTTGGGCCGCGCCGCCCTATAGTTTGGCCACCTCGTGGCCCCACTTCGTGTGTTCTTCGGTCTTCCGGAAGCTCCGTGGAAAAATAGGACCACGGGTCTTCGTTTCGTCCAATTCCGAGAATATTTCGTTACTAGGATTTACGAAACCAAAAACAGCAGAAAACGAGAGCGGCACTTCGGCATCTTGTTAATAGGTTAGTTCCGAGAAAATGCACGAATATGACATAAAGTGTGCATAAAACATGTAGGTATCATCAATAATATGGCATAGAACATAAGAAATTATCGATACGTCGGAGACGTATCAAGCATCCCCAAGCTTAGTTACTGCTCGTCCCGAGCGAGGTAAAACGATAACAAAGATAATTTACGAAGTGATATGCCATCATAACCTTGATCATACTATTTGTAAACATATGTAGTGGATGCAGCGATCAAAACAATGGTGATGACATGAGTAAACAGGTGAATCATATAGCAAAGACTTTTCATAAATAGTACTTCAAGACAAGTATTAATAAGTCTTGCATAAGAGTTAACTCATAAAGCAATAAATCAAAGTAAAGGTATTGAAGCAACACAAAGGAAGATTAAGTTTCAGCGGTTGCTTTCAACTTGTAACATGTATATCTCATGGATAATTGTCAACATAGAGTAATATAACAAGTACAATATGCAAGTATGTAGGAATCAATGCACGGTTCACACAAGTGTTTGCTTCTTGAGGTGGAGAGAAATAGGTGAACTGACTCAACATAAAAGTAAAGAGAATGGTCCTTCAAAGAGGAAAGCATCGATTGCTATATTTGTGCTAGAGCTTTTATTTTGAAAACATGAAACAATTTTGTCAACGGTAGTAATAAAGCATATGAGTTATGTACATTATATCTTACAAGTTGCAAGTCTCATGCATAGTATACTAATAGTGCCCGCACCTTGTCCTAATTAACTTGGACTACCGGATCTTTGCAATGCACATGTTTTGACCAAGTGTCACAATGGGGTACCTCCATGCCGCTCTGTACAAAGGTCTAAGGAGAAAGCTCGCATTTTGGATTTCTCGCTTTTGATTATTCTCAACTTAGACATCCATACCGGGACAACATGGACAACGAGATAATGGACTCCTCTTTAATGAATAAGCATGTGGCAACAATTATTATTCTCATATGAGATTGAGGATATATGTCCAAAGCTGAAACTTCCACCATGAATCATGGCTTTAGTTAGCGGCCCAAAGTTCTTCTCTAACAACATGCATGCTCCAACCATGAAGGTGGTAGATCTCTCTTGCTTCGAGACAAGACGGACATGCATAGCAACTCACATGATATCCAACAAAGAATAGTTGATGGCGCCCCAGAAACATGGTTATCGCTCAACAAGCAACTTAATAAGAGATAAAGTGCATAAGTACATATTCAATACTACAATAGTTTTTAAGCTATTTGTCCCATGAGCTATATATTACAAAGGTGAATGATGGAATTTTAAAGGTAGCACTCAAGCAATTTACTTTGGAATGGCGGATAAATACCATGTAGTAGGTAGGTATGGTGGACACAAATGGCATAGTGGTTGGCTCAAGGATTTTGGATGCATGAGAAGTATTCCCTCTCGATACAAGGTTTAGGCTAGCAAGGTTATTTGAAACAAACACAAGGATGAACGGTACAGCAAAACTAAAATAAAAGACATATGGTAAACATTATAAGACTCCATACCGTCTTCCTTGTTGTTCAAAACTCAATACTAGATGTTATCTAGACTCTAGAGAAACCAAATATGCAAACCAAATTAGCAAGCTCTAAGTATTTCTTCATTAATGGGTGCAAAGTATATGATGGAAGAGCTTAAACATGAGCACAACAATTGCCAAGTATCAAATTACCCAAGACATTTTAGAGTTACTACATGTAGCATTTTCCAATTCCAACCATATAACAATTTAACGAAGAAGAACTTCGCCATGAATACTATGAGTAGAGCCTAAGGACATATTTGTCCATATGCAACAGCGGAGCGTGTCTCTCTCCCATAAAGTGAATGCTAGGATCCATTTTATTCAAACAAAAAAAAAAAACCGACGCTCCAAGCAAAGTACATAAGATGTGGCCGAATAAAAATATAGTTTCAGGGGAGGAACCTCGATAATGTTGTCGATGAAGAAGGGGATGCCTTGGGCATCCCCAAGCTTAGACAGCTTGAGTCTTCTTAATATATGCAGGGGTGAACCACCGGGGCATCCCCAAGCTTAGAACTCTCACTCTCCTTGATCATATTGCATCATACTCCTCTCTTGATCCTTGAAAACTTCCTCCACACCAAACTCGAAACAACTCATTAGAGGGTTAGTGCATAATAAAAATTCACATGTTCAGAGGTGACACAATCATTCTTAACACTTCGGACATTGCATAAAGCTACTTGGACATTAATGGATCAAAGAAATTCATCCAACATAGCAAAAGAGGCAATGCGAAATAAAAGACAGAATCTGTCAAAACAGAACAGTCCGTAAAGATGGATTTTATTAGGCCACCAGACTTGCTCAAACGAAAATGCTCAAATTGAATGAAAGTTGCGTACATATCTGAGGATCATGCTCGTAAATTTGCGTAATTTTCTGAGCTACCTACGGGGAGATAGACCCAGATTCGTGACGACAAAGAAATGCGGAAGCTACGCGATAATCCAAATCTAGTACTTACTTTTCTATCAAAGACTTTACTTGGCACAACAAAACTCAAAACTAAGATAAGAAGAGGTTGCTACAGTAGTAAACAACTTCCAAGACACAAATATAAAACAAAGTACTGTAGTAAAAACTTGGGTTGTCTCCCATAAGCGCTTTTCTTTAACGCCTTTCAGCTAGGCGCAGAAAGTGTATTTCAAGTATTGTCGCGAGATGGAGCATTGATATCATAAGCTCCCCCTCTTGCAGTGGTACTAGGGGCTTTGTCAATTTTAGGCCTATAATAATATTTCTTTGGTTTAGGCACTTTAGAGGCATACATAAACTTTTGCTCCTTTCCCACATAAGCTTTCTCTCTAAAACTGTAAAGATGAAAAGGTTGAACCCAAAGTTCCCATAGCTTTTTCAAGTTCGCCAATCCTATTAATTTGATTATCATGGTCAACACAAGTTCCTAGGACACTAATTCTTTCATCAATTCCTCCTAAAGATTTATCAAGTTTATCAGTTTTAACAAGTAACATCTCCAACTTAGTTTCAACACTAAAATTCTTCTCTATGGTTTCCAATTTTTTCATAACATCCTCAAGGGAGGTTTCAATTTTAATTTCATTAACAGGTGGTGTTCCAAATAAACTCTCAATAATGCAACTAGCCTCTAAAGCGGGAGCGCCTAGGAAATTACCTCCTTGAGACAATCAAGAACATATCTATTCCAGCTAGAGATACCAACATAAAAATTCCTGAGTAGGATAGTGGTGGAGTGTTTCTTAGTGCACCTATTATGGGCATCACTAATTCTATACCAAGCATCTTTTAAACATTCTCCTCCTTGTTGCTTAAATGAACGAACTTCAACTTCAGGATTACTCATTTTAGCAGTAGTAAATAAGACAAACTAGGTAAAGTAAATGCAAGTAAACTAATTTTTTTGTGTTTTTGATATAGCAAACAAGATAGCAAATAAAGTAAAGCTAGCAACTAATTTTTTTGTGTTTTGATATAAGTGCAGCAAACAAAGTAGTAAATAAAATAAGGCAAGACAAAAACAAAGTAAAAGAGATTGAGAAGTGGAGACTCCCCTTGCGGCGTGTCTTGATCTCCCGACAACGGCGCGAGAAAATATGCTTGATGGCGTGTATTTCACCACGTTCGTTGGGCAACCCCAAGAGGAAGGTATGATGCGCACAGCGGCAAGTTTTCCCTCGAGAAAGAAACCAAGGTTTATCGAACCGAGGAGGAGCCAAGAAGCACGTTGAAGGTTGATGGCGGCGGGATGTAGTGCGGCGCAACACCGGAGATGCAGGCGCCAACGTGGAACCTGCACAACACAACCAAAGTACTTTGCCCCAACGAAGCACGGTGAGGTTTTCAATCTCACCGGCTTGCTGTAACAAAGGATTAACCGTATTGTGTGGAAGATGATTGTTTGCGAGAGAAAATAGTAAAACAAGTATTGCGACAGATTTGTATTTCGGTATTAAAAGAATGGACCGGGGTCCACGAGTTCACTAGAGGTGTCTCTCCCATAAGATAAAAGCATGTTGGGTGAACAAATTACGGTCGGGCAATTGACAAATAGAGAGGGCATAACAATGCACATACATGACATGATAAGTATAGTGAGATTTAATTGGGCATTACGACAAAGTACATAGACCGCCATCCAAGCTGCATCTATGCCTAAAAAGTCCACCTTCGAGGTTATCATCCGAACCCCCTCCGGTATTAAGTTGCAAAGCAACAGAGACAATTGCATTAAGTATGGTGCGTAATGTAATCAATAACTACATCCTCGGACATAGCGCCAATGTTTTATCCCTAGTGGCAACGAGCACAACACAACCTTAGAACTTTACGTCAGCTTGTCCGGTGTCAATGCGGGCATGAACCCACTATCGAGCATAAGTACTCCCTCTTGGAGTTAAAAGTAAAAACTTGGCCGAGCCTCTACTAGAAACGGAGAGCATGCAAGATCATAAACAACACATGTATAATAACTTGATAATTAACATGACATGGTATTCTCTATCCATCGGATCCGACAAACACAACATATAGAATTACAGATAGATGATCTTGATCATGTTAGGCAGCTCACAAGATCCAACAATGAAGCACAATGAGGAGAAGACAACCATCTAGCTACTGCTATGGACCCATAGTCCGGGAGTGAACTACTCACTCATCACTCCGGAGGCGACCATGGCGGTGTAGAGTCCTCCGGGAGATGAATCCCCTCTCCGGCAGGGTGCCGGGGAGATCTCCGAGAATCCCCCGAGATGGGATCGGCGGCGGCGGCGTCTCGATGGGTTTTCCGTATCGTGGTTTTTCGCATCGGGGTTTCGCGACGGAGGCTTTAAGTAGGCCGAAGGGCGAGTCGGGGGCCGGACGAGGGGCCCGGACTATAGGTCGGCGCGGCCGGGCTTGGGCCGCGCCGCCTATAGTTTGGCCACCTCGTGGCCCCACTTCGTGTGTTCTTCGGTCTTACGGAAGCTCCGTGGAAAAATAGGACCACGGGTCTTCGTTTCGTCCAATTCGAGAATATTTCGTTACTAGGATTTACGAAACCAAAAACAGCGAGAAAAGAGGAGCGGCACTTCGGCATCTTGTTAATAGGTTAGTTCCAGAAAATGCACGAATATGACATAAAGTGTGCATAAAACATGTAGGTATCATCAATAATATGGCATAGAACATAAGAAATTATCGATACGTCGGAGACGTATCAGCCCACGACCCGAAGATTACAAAGCCCGGAAGCCCAATAAAGCGTCGATATGGAAGATAGAGATATATTAGGAATAGAGACTTGAAATTATACGGGACGAACTCAAAGAGTCTCCCGCTGTTTGTAACTTGTACATCACGAAACCCTCGGCTCCGCCTCCTACATAAGGGGGAGTCGAGGGAGAAAGAAATGATCGATTTCATCTTTTAGCGATCGAGCACCTTTTCGACTGAAACCTTCGAGATCTACTTGCCCTCTACTTTCCACGAAACCCTAGTCTACAACTTGTAGGCACTGACAAGTTGATACCATGTCAACTGGCGTCGTCTATGGGAATTAGAGGCGACAAGGAGCTAATCTCGATGGCACGTTCAACATCGTCCACATCTTCGGTGGCAAGCAACACGATGGACAGAGGTAAACAGATCAAAACTAGTCTCGTTGATTTTGTTCCTCACCCTCCCGCCCGTGTGGATGCATATGCCTATCTGGAGGAGCCAATGGAGACGACGTTCGGAAGTTTCCACTTCTGCGTCGGGAGAGAAGGATCACATCGCCTAGCGGCACCGATTCGTTCGGGACCGTTAGCGGTTGGTTCCGATTTCTCGGGATCATCTTCGTCAATCAAGTCAGACGATGAGGAAACTTCGTCGGCAAGCTACGTCAAGCCCGCCGCCGGCGGAGATCTCGCCAATCTGTTCGACGGGATGTCTTTCGGGTCGTTCACGGACTCCGATCTGGACAACGACTCTGAAAGCATCGACAACTTCAATTTCATCCCGCCGATCTGGACCTACCGAAGAAGGTACCCAGGGTTTACTGAAGGCCCACAACCCGAAGATTACAAAGCCCGGAAGCCCAATAAAGCATCGATATGGAAGATAGAGATATATTAGGAATAGAGACTTGAAATTATACGGGACGAACTCAAAGAGTCTCCCGCTGTTTGTAACTTGTACATCACGAAACCTTCGGCTCCGCCTCCTACATAAGGGGAGTCGAGGGAGAAAGAAATGATCGATTTCATTGTCAACACAACCCTAGCTTTTAGCAGTCGAGCACCTTTTCGACTGAAACCTTCGAGATCTACTTGCCCTCTACTTTCCACGAAACCCTAGTCTACAACTTGTAGGCATTGACAAGTTGATACCTTGTCAATTGGTGTCGTCTATGGAAATTAGAGGCGACAAGGAGCTGATCTCGATGGCACGTTCAACATCATC
The DNA here is from genome assembly GCF_022539505.1 of Lolium rigidum. Lineage (NCBI taxonomy): Eukaryota > Viridiplantae > Streptophyta > Magnoliopsida > Poales > Poaceae > Lolium > Lolium rigidum. The sequence goes on from NC_061512.1 coordinate 268,670,419, forward strand.
GACATCTTCGGTGGCAAGCAACGCGATGGACGGAGGTAAACAGATCAAAACTGGTCTCGTTGATTTTGTTCCTCACCCTCCCGCCCGTGTGGATGCATATGCCTATCTGGAGGAGCCAATGGAGACGACGTTCGGAAGTTTCCACTTCTGCGTCGGGAGAGAAGGATCACATCGCCTAGCGGCACCGATTCGTTTGGGACCGTTAGCGGTTGGTTCCGATTTCTCGGGATCATCTTCGTCAATCAAGTCAGGCGACGAGGAAACTTCATCGGCAAGATACGTCAAGCCCGCCGCCGGCGGAGATCTCGCCAATCTGTTCGGCGGGATGTCTTTCGGGTCGTTCACGGACTCCGATCTGGACAACAACTTTGAAAGCATCAACAACTTCAACTTCATCGACAAATCTACTTCTATTCGGGAGGTCTTCTCCAATCGTTATGACGGTGTCACCGACCCCGAAGATGAACACACAATGCCAACATACCACCAAGTCTGTGCAATCGACGAGTCGAGTCACCAAGAGGATGAAGCATCAGAGGCTTTCGATGATTTGGGAAATCCATACATCGATCCCGCTGACCTCACGCGAGGATTGGGAGGCTAGTACGTCGGGCCTACGCCTCGCCAGAAATTACAACTTTCGCAAGCAGCTTGGGACAGAGCATCAAGAGCCATGAACGGCACAGAGCCGATGACCACCACGGCTACGGTGGAAGAGCTGCAAGCATATCAATATAGACTCGCACGTGCTAACCGAGAGTTGGAAAAACAAAGGGTGATACTCGAGCAAAGAAAAGTTGCAGCCTCCGCGTCGAGCAGGCGAAGAGCTGAGTTAAGTCGACAATCAGGAACTTCGGGAGGTAACCATAGAGCAGCACGTGATAGAGGAAGATCTCGATTGGCGCATATACCCGAAGGTGAGCGGGAGGATCTGATCCAAAACATTGACATGTCCTTTATGTCGATAGATACAAGAGGAAATATCATCCCCAAAACACCGGAAGCCGGATATATGGCGACTCAAGCCTATATATTGGCATCTAGGCCACCTCCTGGAGATCCAAGAGAAGCGTTGTACAACATAGCTATGGCAGGAGTTGGAGCCATGGGAACAACGTTCGCAAGTACAAGCGCACCACCTGAAGGTGCCCCAAGGCGAAATAGTCCTCGACCCGCTATGGTAACACAAGATCCTCCAAGGACGGTGACGCGAGAGACACAACAACGCAAGCACGAGTCGATAGAGCACGCCAAGAAAGGAGGGAACGCCGGCACTCACCAGAAGTAGATGAGGAAGAGATGTGTGGACTTCCTTGCTTCACTCGACGAGTTCGCAAAACTCGGGTTCCGTCGGAGTTTAAATTACCCGACAATTACAAAAAATTGATGGTTTGCAAGATCCTGAGGACTGGTTACTCGACTACCTGGAGACATTGAAGTTGTTAGGTGGAACCAAAGCAACTGCAATGCAGAGCATCAAGGTCCACCTAAGCGGAGCCGCAAGGTCATGGATAAAAAAGCTACCAGCAGGATCCATCGACAGCTGGAAACTTTTGAGGATATGTTTGTGAAAAATTTCTATCCACGTGCAAGAAACCCGCATCAGTAGAACAGCTAAGGGCCTGCAGGCAGAAGTTTTATGAGCTAATGGGGAAGCTTAGCGACAATGCATCCCGCGACAAACTTGTCCAGTAGCACACACTTGAGGAGCTCAAGTTCCTTTGCCATGATCTGTATCTCATGAGCCTGTTCTACTACAGATCGGTTCTCAACCATTACGTAGTCATTGAAGCTGCTCCATAGCATACGGTTCACCTCCGGCATCAACAACACCAAACTTAGCGTCCGATTGCATCCCACCAGTTCCTTCCCATTCCGGATGTGCAAATAAGCATCAACCAACTTGTCTCCAAGCACACTTAGGACGGCACCCACAAAGATTACGGTGGCATCCCCGAACGCTTTATCCTCTTCAGGAGTAAGCGGACCTCTAGGAGTACCTTCCGCAAATCGGTGCACGCCCATAGAAGTGAGCCACAAGAGAGTCTTATTCTGTCATCTCTTGAAATGAGAACCCGTAAACGGGCTCGGTTTGAGCGCAGCAGCAAAACATATAAGGTTTTTGGATTGTTAGATTATTAGGCAATTTCAGTGTGAGTTTAATTACCGAAAGCAACATTACGGATACACAAGCATACTTAACCACACACATCAGACTAAGCACATACATCAGATCTGAACATGGAACAAGTCGCAGTGCAAGGTAGGAGAGGAAAAGCACGTACATCGCGACCGAGAAGGTCGCACCAGCAACTGACACCACCATGAGAATTATTGATGTCGCCCATGGTGTAGTCGGAGTCATCGATGAAGCAGTCGAACCGGGGAAGAAGAGCACGGACAACGGCACGAGCGGTCGCGGCGAGACGCTCTCCAAAAACCTTATCGCCCGTCTCCCGGTGCGGGATCCGAACGGATGGGGTTTCGGAGGCACGCGCTCTCCGGGCGGCTGTGCATGCAGTCGCCGAGATGGGGAACACTAGAGAGTAGCGTAGCAAAAGGAACTTCGTGAGAGAGACGAACTAGAGAGTTCTGAGAGTTGGAGCTCCAGATCTGATCTGTCTCCTTGTATAGCCTGGGAGGAGAGCCAATCCGACCGCGTTGCCACGCGTAGGAAGCCAGGGACACGCGGCGAGCATGCACATCCAGGTCGACACGTACCCAACTCAGTTGGTGCACCAAGCAAAAATTTAGGCTTCCTTGAGTGTGTCTCGAACTCGAACTCGAGTCACGAAACGCGACGTGCGTACGTGACGAGGCGAGCGAGCCAAGGCGGGGGCGGGCGGAGAGGAGGAGGAGTGCGCGAGGGCTCCTTCTATTCTCACACATTTGGAAGGACTAGAACAACAACCCTTATATACCACTCCAACTCTCTCCCAACTAGCAATGTGGGACTAAACTTTGTCCCCCAAGGCTGTCCCAAGCAGCCAACGTGATGCATGGGCCTTGAGATTTCAGGAATTGTAGACTACATGGGCTGTCTTATTGGGTTGCAGCCCATCTACATTGAACACAATTCACAGCATGACCCTTATTAAAGAACGATTTAGAGATTTCAGTCTCATCTTTGATCCTAGAGAAATAAAAAAAAATACTACATAGTTCAAGCGGACCAGGAAGCGAAGCGGTGCATGCACGAGTCTCTCAAGTGCTATACAATGGTGGGAGGAGTGGCGAGATGCGTACCATCGTCTGGGCGGTTGCTTCATCCGAGTATGTCCTTTATTTTTTGGGGCATTTTATAATTTGCCACATTTTTTACATCTCTATTATTTTCTACATGATCACTACCTATCATTGTCAACGACATGTGGTGGTTACATGACAAATAACAGAGGATTAAAAAAGTATGATAAAGTATAAAATATCCTACATATGTAGTGCTGCCTTGGTGATCTACGTCCTTGCCACCTTCTTCAATCGACGAAAGTAGAGTTGGGATGGGGAGAGCATCACCTTGAAGGTCCTATGGGCGCTCGCCCTCCTCATCCACCTTGGTGTCCAGCCATGGATAAGTGCATACGAGTCTAGAAGACAACAAGCGCGTGGATAACCTTGGTGGCTCGAGTGTTGGGCATCCTTCTCATATGAGTCGTGAGAAGATAGCCTATTGGAGCCTTTCAAACGGCTCAAACAGGTGCAAGAGCCCACTAGCCATTAGGGTTATGACCAAGGATCATTTAAAATATTGCACATGAGTGAAGGGAGAGGATAAGCCTCCCATCTAGCAACCACTCAGTAGAGTGACGAAAATCCAGGATAGCCATTGGAGAAGAAAACCAAGAGAGAAGGGAAAGATAGAAAATTAAAGTAAGAAGCTAATCAAGCGACAGGCCTTGCCCACAAGGTTGTGAAGACCACATCTGCATCCTTGTCTCTTTCAAGTTGTTGTTCCACCATCTTTTGTGAGGGTGCTCCAATCCCTAGCTCTTGTGCACAAATGTTGTAGTGACATCCAAGATCGACATGTATCTTGATGCTTGAGATCTTCTAGTGCTCTCTAGAGAAGAACTTGTTGTATCCCTATTTAATAATAGTGGAAGAATATTTGGGTGGTTTCGGCCCGTGGTTTTTTCCTTTCAAGTTAAGAGGTTTTCCACGTAAAAAGGACTAGTGTCTCTGTGTGTTGATTTGTTTGCTGCTGCACCTATGTTCTAAGAGAGAACATTGGAATTGTCCTCCCTACTCACAGAAATCACCTAACAGTGTGTCTGTGTGTCTTGAGAGCACCCATGACTTGTCCTCTCGTTGGGGCATATCTTATTCTTCCATATATGGTTGATGCATATGTTTCCTTCAGTGATAGAGCAATGATCCAGTGGAGTTCGGGCACGAGTGGTGCTAAATTATACATCTTATTCCGCTACGTATTTTCATCCCATGTTTGAGTGTGCTAATTCTCAACAAAGTGGTATCAGAGCTCAAGGTTTCTCATAGGTTGATGCTCACAATGGCTTTCGAAGAAGGCGCCACCGCAAGTGGCATGATAAAACTTGATTCTTGCAATTACTCATGATGGAAGCCCATGATGGAAGACATCCTCTATTGGAAGGATTTGTAGCCAGCCAATTGTGAAATACAAGTTATCGGATGGTGTCATGGAAGAAGAATGGAGAGTTACGAACCAGAATGCAGTAAGTATGATTAGATTGTACATCAACCACAATATATTTCACCAGGTTGCAAACGACACCAATGCATATGAGACGTGGCAGAAGTTGGAGTCAATGTATAAGAGGAAGACAACTATGAACAAGGCCACAATAATCAAAAGGCTTGAAAAGCTTGAGTACCAGTGATAGCAGACAATGTTATTGAACACTTCGATGTCTTCCAATGTCATATAAATCAACATTCGTCCATGAAGATCAACTTCGAGGATGAGTTGCAAGCATTGTTGAAAGGACACTGGTGCCACCTAGAGGGGGGCTGAATAGGCGGTTAAAACTTTTATGAGATGAGCTTAATAAATGAGGAATAAAGCTAGTGTTTTCTTTGTCAAGCCCAAAACCTATATAGTATGGTTCACCTATGTGAACCAACAATTTATGCTAAGAAAAACAAGCAAATATGTGATAGAAATATATATAACTTCAAGCACTAAGGCTATCACAAAGTAAAGCGCATAAGTAAAGAGCTCGGGTATAGAGATAACCGAGGCACGCGGAGATGATGATCTATCTCGAAGTTCACAATCTTGCGAGTGTTAATCTCCGTTGGAGAGGTGCGGTGGCTTAGTGCTCCCAAACACCACAAGAGACCTCACCTTGAGGTGTGGTTGCACGATGCACACCAACGCCACAAAGGCCTCACCCCAAGATGCGGTAGTCACACCACACACCGAGCGTGTCGGGGTTTCGTGTCTCGAAAGGAAACACTTCAAGCCACCTTCAACACGACGACGACAGAGGATGGCGGAGACGGCACGGCACGAGAGGGGCACGGTGTTACCCAGGTTCAAGGCCCTCGTGGTGAGGTAAAACCCCTACATCCTACCTTGGAGTGGTATTGATGCCTCGCCAAGCGAGTGCACTATTTAGAAGGTGGTAAGATGGTGAGAACCGGCCTAGATCTCGATCTGATCTCCAAAGGTTGAAGAAGAGGGGTCGAGAGAGGAATATGTGAAAGAACATTTCATGATCTCTAAGTTTTGTGTGTTTGTTAACAACACCGGTGACAATTTAACCGTGTGCTAAGTGGTTTACAGTTATGGAAAAGATACCATGGAAAATCTCGACCCACTCAAAAAGGAAGAAAAGAAAGGAGGAAGAAGCTGAAACTGGCCATAGTGGCCGGCACGCCGGCAACTCCGAGCCGGCATCTGCCGGTGTGTACACCCCGGCACTGCTGCTCGGCGTTTCAGCCCGGCTGCTGCCGGCTCTGGCTGTCGATCTGCGGTTTCAGGAAAAGTGGCCGGCACTGCCGGCGTCTCCAAGCCGGCCTGCTGCGGCGTTTCACCTCCAACGGGCGAGAAAAGTAGGTGGGGTATAAAAACCCCCTTCACCTACCTTGGAAGCTTGCTCAAACCCTAAGATCTTCATCCTCCATTGCTGAGCCACCAAGAACACCAAAATAGCCGGATCTCCTCCCTCAACCACCCAAATCACTTGTGCTTTGGAGAATCGAAGAGAAGACCCCGATCTACATCCTCACCGAAGCGTTTTTCATTTCCCCTCTTATGCTTGAGGGCCCCCTTGCTAGTGTTCCTCTTTGGATCCCTAGTTGTTGTTGTTGATGTATGCTTGTTGATTTGTTGTGTTGTTACAGATTTGGGAGCCTCCAATTTGGTTGTGGATGTGTGCCCCAAGAACTTTGTAAAGGCCCGGTTTCCGCCTCGAGGAAATCTCTTAGTGGAAGTGGGCTAGGCCTTCGTGGCGTTGCTCACGGGAGATCCGAGTGAAGCCTTCGTGGGCTGTTGGTTTGGCTTGCGTAGCAACCACACTCCTCCAAACGTAGACGTACCTTCTTGCAAAGGAAGGGAACTACGGGAATCATCTCCGTGTCATCGCGTGCTCCACTCTCGGTTACCTCTATCCCATTCTATCTCTTATTGCTTAGCTATATCTTGCTTAGTTGATATCCTTGTCATATAGGTAAATTCACTTAGGTGCATATCTAGAGAATTTACCTTTGTGTCAAGCCTAAGTTGAAAAAGAACTAAAAATTGGTTAGCACCTATTCACCCCCCCTCTAGGTGCGGCATACGATCCTTTTCAATTGGTATCAGAGCCTCGGCTCTTATTTCGGGCTTAACCGCCTAAGAGTATGCCGGACGAGCAGTCCTCGGAAGGGGCCGCCAAGACGGTCTCCATGGAAAACTTCAATTCGTTGAAGTCCTCCATGGAAGCCCAAATGGAAAGCATGAAAAAGATGATTGCCGAGCTTTTGGCTCCGGCCCTTCCCAAGGCTCCTAGTGTAGAGGTAAAAGACACGGGTGCGTTAGATGAGGGAGATGCTTCGGACTTACCCTCATCTACCAAACCCGTGGAAGGTGATAACTTAAACACTATCACATCTCCTAGGGGAACTAGTGGAGGTGAAAGCTACAATCGAGTAGCTCCACCTTTCCTATCTCCCGATATCATAGGTTCCCCATCCCCATTTGAACATTCGGGGCGACCCACCTAAGTTTTCTATTGATAATTTCGATACTTGGCAATTTGAGTTCCGCTCTCATGTTTGTAGTGCCTCCAATGAACTATGGAGAATCATATTCGAGGGCTTCAAGCCATACAACCCCGACAAGTTGACTAGAAGAGAAGCGATTGATAGTCAACTCAACAACACCGCCTTACACATGATTCAAACTAGTGTGGGGACACCGGAATTGCATCGTGTCCGGAACTACACCGCCGCCAAGGAAGCTTGGGATGGCTTGGCCGCTAGTTGCATTGGAAGTGAGAGCACAAGGAGGAACAAGTATAATGCTCTTAAGAATAAAGCCGAAGGGTTCATGAGGCTACCGGATGAAGATCATGAAGTCATGTATGGAAGACTTCTCACCGTTGCCGATGCCTTCCGGCTTATTGGTGCCACCCACATCAATGACACTTGGATCAAGGAGAAGTACATTGAATGCATGATGCCATTTGTACCCATTGATGTCAAGACTCTTGTGGGGAGGGAATGCTATTCCTCTCTCACCTCTCAACAAGTCGTGCACGAGATGCAAGCTCTCAAGGTGCTTGAGGAAACCTCTCATGATTCTCGCAATCGTGCTCTTGGGATGGCAAAAGGTTCCAACCTTGCCTTGGTGGTCAACTCCGTTGAAGAAGTGATTCCTCAAGAATCTTATAGGGCATCTTGGAGTATGTCCTATCCGGAAGTTTTGCAATGCCACTACCATGATCACATGGCCTTCCATGCAAAATCCTTTTGGGTTGATCCCTCCAAGGCCAAGGAAGACAACATCAAGAGGAACAACAAAAGTGGGTTCACTAGCTTTGGTCCAAAGACAAGATCATGCTACAATTGTGATGACAAGCGCCACTTCATTGCCGAATGCCCCTATGAGAATAGAGAGCTTCATAATGGGAGGCTCATTCCCAAGGACAAGAGCAAAGACACAAAGGGCAAATATTCAAAAGCCCCCAACAAGAAGTTCTACAACAACAAGACCAAGAAGGGCAAGAGGCCCTCAAGAGTTGTGCTAGTAACAAGGGAAGAATATTCATCAGATGAAGTTGAAAGTTCTAGTGGTGATGAAGATGAAAAGCTCAAAGGAATTGGCCGCCATCGTCACCACCAACATACCCTCTTCATCTCTCTTTGAATCTCCCAATGAGAACCCTCATATCAAGAATGCACATTGCTTCATGGCAAGGTCCTCCTTGGACACACCTATTGTGCTATCAACTCAAGAAGAGTATACCTCCGGAGATGATGATGTTGATGATGAAGAAGATGCAACCTCTAATGGATTGGTCGCTCTTGCCTCCCTCTCCACTAACTCTTCATCACCAAGTGAATCCCCCAATGAGGTCATTCATGTGGAGGAAGAAAGTTGCCTCATGGCTCAATCCTCCGAGGTATCATCTCCTAGTCCCTCTATGCCTAACATATCTAGTGATCTAGGGGTTGATGATGCTAGTCTAAAAGTGAAACAAGAAATGCTAGATTTTGATGATTTCATTCTCAACCTACAAGGTAACACTAAAAAGCATGTTTCAAACCTCATGGTTCGTTTAGCTCAACAAAGTGATATGCTTGAGAAAAAGGGTCAAATAGAGAGAGAAGACTCTCTCGAAATCCATGCTCTTAAAAATGCTCTTGAGGAAAGTCAAGAAACTATAGCTTCTCTTGAGGAGAGGCTAGAAACTCTTGAAGAGCCTCAAGATAAAATTAACAAGCTCACTAAAGCTAGAGATCTTGCTAGGGCTAAGTCTAAAGTGCTTAAAAAGGAAAAGGCCCAATTTGAGGTTGATCATGAGAAACTTGTGAAGGATCTAGATGAACTAGACAAAGCTCACAAAGCTTTGAAGAGTGAATTCACTCTCCTATCCAAATCCTATGAGCAACTTCAAGTTAGGCTTGCTTCATATGATGTGCCTAGTTTCTCTACTCCTCTATGTGATCATGCAAATATTGTTGAGGAAAATGCTAGGTTGAAGGATGAACTTGCTAAGGCCTCCTCTCCCCAAAGTAAACTTTCTTTGGATGATCTTTTGAGTAAGAAAAGATCAAACAATGGGAAGGAGGGCCTTGGTTATAATGCCAAGGCAAAGAAGGCAAACAAGCAAAAGGCCAAGCCCGCACAAGAGAAGAAGAAAGACGTCACTAATGGTGAAGCCTCCAAGGGCAAAACCATGAATGATGATGATGCGGGAATTGCTAACCCTCACTATGTTTTATTTAAAGATTATTATGGTGATGTTTATGCTAAATATGTTGGCCCATATGATGGTTATGTTGCTTGGTCTATTTGGGTCCCAAAGACCCTTGTTGCTAACAAAAGAGGACCCATTGCGAAATGGGTACCTAAATCCAAGAATTGATCTCATGTAGGACTATGCCACTGGGAGGTTCAAAATGGGTACTTGATAGTGGATGTACAAGTCATATGACCGGCGGCAAGAACCTCGTCAAGGAGTTGAGGCCTAACATAAATGATATCACCGTCTCCTTTGGCGATAATTCTACATCCGAGGTATTGGGTTTTGGCAAGGTTGTGGTTGCACACAACATTACTCTTGTGGATGTCATGCTTGTCAAAACCCTTGGTTACAATTTGCTTTCCGTTTCCGCCCTTGGCAAGATGGGTTTCGCCGTCTTTATTGATAATGATATTGTGGTCCTCTTGTGGAGCAAGACTCTAAAAGTCGCTTTCGTTGGGTATCGCGAACACAACTTGTATGTGGTGGACTTTTCGGGGACCACCACGACAAGTGCAATGTGCCTATTCGGAAAGGCGGACGTGGGTTGGTTGTGGCATCGCCGCCTAGCCCATGTCAACATGAGAACTTTGCAAATTCTTCACAAGGGGAACCATATTGTGGGACTAATGGAAAATGTGTCTTTTGCCAAAGATCGTGTTTGTAGGGCTTGTGTTGAAGGCAAAATGCATGACTATCCGCATCCAAGCAAGACTATCATCTCTTCCAAGAGGATCTTGGAGCTCCTTCATGTGGATCTCTTTGGTCCCGTTACTCATGCAAGTCTTGGTGCGAAGAAACATTGCTTGGTGATTGTTGATGATTACTCAAGATACACTTGGGTCTACTTTCTCAAGACGAAAGATGAGACTCAACAAATATTCATTGACTTTGCTACCAAGGTGCAACGCCAACACAACCTCCTCATTATGGCAATAAGAAGTGACAACGGCTCCGAGTTCAAGAACTATACACTCAATGATTTTCTTAGTGATGAGGGGATTCGACATCAATATTCCGCTGCTTACACCCCTCAACAAAATGGTGTTGCGGAGAGGAAGAACCGTACTCTTATGGATATGGCAAGATCTATGATGGCGGAGTATAAATCCCGCTATAACTTTTGGGGCGGAAGCCATCTCCACCGCTTGCCACTCCTCTAACCGGCTCTATCTCCGCAAGGGCTTGAACAAGACTCCATATGAAATACTCACCGGGAACAAGCCTAATATCTCATACTTCAAGGTGTTCGGGTGTAAGTTGATGTCTACGGGTGCTTCTATTCTTGTAGACAGTGTTGGGCCTCCAAGAGCAGAGGTTTGTAGAACAGCAGCAAGTTTCCCTTAAGTGGATCACCCAAGGTTTATCGAACTCAGGGAGGAAGAGGTCAAAGGTATCCCTCTCATGCAACCCTGCAACCACAAAGCAAGAAGTCTCTTGTGTCCCCAACACACCTAATATGTGCACTAGTTCGGCGAAGAGATAGTGAAATACAGGTGGTATGAATAAATGCGAGCGATAGTAACGGAGCAGCAGTAATGCGATAAAACGAGTAAACAAGCGGCGATAGCGATATTTAGGAACAAGGCCTAGGGATCATACTTTCACTAGTGGACACTCTCAACTTTGATCACATAACAGAATAGATAAATGCATACTCTACACTCTCTTGTTGGATGATGAACACCACTAATTGCGTAGGATTACACGAACCCTCAATGCCGGAGTTAACAAGCTCCACAATATTCAATGTTCATATTTAAATAACCTTAGAGTGCATGAAAGATCAACACGACCAAATAGATCACATCAATACCATCATAGTAATAGTTAACTTCACAATCCATAAGAGATCACGATCATAAACTACGCCAAGAACTACATGATGCACACACTGTCCACTTTACACCATGCCGGAGGAATATAATACTTTAATAACATCACTAGAGTAGCACATAGAATAGTAGTGATACAAAACACATTGCAATCATAAAGAGATATAAAGAAGCACTTCACTACGCCATTCATAACAGTGAATAAGTATTCTGTGAAATATAGCCTAAGAGACCCACACGGTGCACACACTGTCACCTTTACACACGTGGGACAAGGAGTCTCCGGAGATCACATAAGTAAAACCCACTTGACTAGCATAATGACATCTAGATTACAAGCATCATCATATGAATCTCAGTCATGTAAGGCAGCTCATGAGATTATTGAATTGAAGCACATAGGAGAGAGATTAACCACGTAGCTACCGGTACAGCCCCGAGCCTCGATGGAGAACTACTCCCTCCTCATGGGAGACAGCAGCGTTGATGGAGATGGCGGTGGTGTCGATGGAGGAGCCTTCCGGGGCACTTCCCCGTCCGGCGGCGTGCCGGGAACAGAGACTCCGTCCCCCGGATCTTGGCTTCGCGATGGCGGCGGCTCTGGAAGGTTTCTCGTACCGTGGCTTTTTCGTATCGATGTTTTAGGTCAGGGACCTTTTTATAGGCGAAGAGGCGGAGTCAGAGGGGCGACGAGGCGGTGACACACTAGGGGGGCGCGGGCCACCCCCAGGCCGCGCCAGCCTGGCGTGTGGTGGGCCTGTGGCCCCCCTCGCAGCCTCTCTCGGGTGTTCTGGATGCTTCCAGGAAAAATAGGAACCTGGGCGTTGATTTCGTCCAATTCCGAGAATATTTCCTTACTAGGATTTCCGAAACCAAAAACAGCAGAAAACAGGAACTGGCACTGTGGCATCTTGTCAATAGGTTAGTTCCAGAAAACGCATAAAAACGATATAAAGTGTGAACAAAACATGTAGGTATTGTCAATAATGTGGCATGGAACATAAGAAATTATCGATACGTCAGAGACGTATCATAAGTGTTTCTACAAAATCAAAGGGGTTCGTTTGTCTAAATTTGCTCCTAAAGCTTTGGAGGGTATATTTGTTGGTTACGGTGCCGAATCTCACACTTATAGAATCTTTGATGTATCCTCCGGGATTATCATTGAATCTTGTAGTGTGAAGTTCGAAGAAAATGATGGCTCCCAAGTGGGGCAAGTTGATGTTTGTGCGGGTGATGAAATACCTCAAGATGCCATAGTAAGAATGGGTGTGGGATTTTTCCGCCCCATTGAGGGACACGGTGTGGCGTCTCGGGAAGAACTATGCTCTACCACGGTGGAGCCCTCATCTTCTCAACATCAACAAACCTTACCTAGTGAAGCAAATGATGCACCAACCCAAGAACAAGAACAAGACCCTCCCTCTTATGTGCAAGATCAAGGACAAGATCAAGGTCAAGATCAACCAATCATTCATAATGGCTCCAATGAGGATCCAATCAACTCTTGCCCTTCTCCGAACATTGTTCAAGATCAAGCACATGAGATTGAGCAACCCCAAGCAATTGAGGAAGCTCAAGTTCAAGGTCAAGACGGGGACCCAAATTATCAAGTTGATCAAGTGACACCTCCAAGGCCTAGAAAGACCAAGGAGGAGATCGAGGCCCGTCGTCTAGCAAGAAGAGAAAGGAACCTCGAACTTCGTGGACACACTCATGACAAGGTTCTTGGTGATGTAAGGGCAAAGGTTTCCACAAGAAGGCAATTGGCGAACTTTAGCCATCATCATGCTTATATCTCCTTAGTGGAACCCAAGAAAGTATTTGAAGCCCTTGAAGATTCGGATTGGTTGGAAGCTATGCATGAAGAACTCAATAACTTCAAGCGCAACAAAGTGTGGACTTTAGTTAAGAAGCCAAAGGAGTGCCGCAATGTTATTGGCACTAAATGGATTTTCAAGAACAAGCAAGATGAGTTTGGAAATGTTGTGAGGAACAAGGAAAGATTGGTGGCTCAAGGGTTCTCTCAAGTTGAGCGTATTGACTTTGGAGAAACCTATGCTCCCGTGGCTCGCCTTGAGTCCATCCGTATCCTTCTTGCTTATGCTTCGCATCATAACTTTAAGTTACAACAAATGGATGTGAAAAGTGCTTTTCTTAATGGTCCTTTGCATGAAGAGGTTTATGTTAAGCAACCCCGGGGTTCGAGGATCTCAACTTTCCTAACCATGTCTACAAGCTTGATAAAGCACTTTATGGTCTCAAACAAGCTCCTAGAGCTTGGTACTAGCACCTTAAGGAATTGTTGGTAGACCAGTGGGTTTGATGTTGGGCTAATCGACCCCACTCTTTTTACTAAGAGGGTCAATGGGGAGCTTTTCGTTTGCCAATTATATGTTGATGATATTATATTTGGGTCTACTAACAAAGCTTTCAATGATGAATTCTCAAAGCTTATGACCGGTAGGTTTGAGATGTCTTTGATGGGAGAGATGAAGTTCTTCCTTGGTTTTGAGATCAAGCAATTGAGGGAAGGAACCTTCATCAACCAAGCAAAATATCTCCAAGACATGCTCAAGAGGTTCAAGATGACCGAGATGAAGGGTGTGGCCACTCCTATGGTTACCAAATGTCATCTTGCACTAGATCCCAATGGTAAAGAGGTGGATCAAAAGGTATATCGCTCCATGATTGGATCCTTGCTTTACCTTTGTGCATCTAGACCGGACATAGTGTTGAGTGTTGGTGTGTGTGCAAGGTATCAAGCTTCTCCTAAGGAGAGCCACATGATGGCCCTCAAAAGAATCTTTCGATATTTGGTTGATACCCCAAGATATGGTATTTGGTACCCCAAAGGCTCAAGCTTTATTCTCAATGGTTATACCGATGCGGATTGGGCGGGTGACAAGGATGATAGGAAATCAACTTCCGGGGCTTGCCAATTCCTTGGTAGGTCCTTGGTGTGTTGGTCTTCTAAGAAGCAAAATTGTATATCTCTCTCCACCGCCGAAGCCGAATATGTTGCCGCCGCAAGTGGATGCACTCAATTGTTATGGATGAGGCAAACTTTAAAGGAATACGGTGTCATTTGTGACAAAGTGCCTCTATTGTATGACAATGAAAGTGCCATCAAGATTGCCTATAATCCGGTGCAACATTCAAGAACGAAGCATATTGAGATCCGGAATCATTTCATTAGGGATCATGTTGCCCGCGGTGATATTGAGCTTATCTATGTTCCAACCAAAGATCAACTTGCCGATATATTCACGAAGCCTCTTGATGAAGCAAGGTTCACTTATTTGAGGAATGAGCTAAACATCATTGATTCAAGGAGTATAGCTTGACCATCTTGCAAACACACCTTTGTCTCAAAACTTTATTTGGTTTAGATGTGGGCATGGAAATAGGGGAGTGCGGTTTAAATTATTGAGCTATCCCTCCCCCATAATGCCAACATTAAGAAATCATTCTCTTAATATCATGTGTTGATATGTGAGCTTCAATGATGAGTAGTGACTTGGACCCAAGATATATCTTCGCGGTGCCATGTCACATCACTCATATATGGTGGCCTAGGCCACCACACTCTTCTTTGTGAAGAGTTGGAGTTATTTGGATCTTCATTGGTTTTTATTGACATCTCCTTGTTTATGGGAAATCACTCATGTTTGGTCTTCATTTGCAATATTTTGCAAATATGGGTGATATTGACAAGGGATTAACTTGTCAATGCCTACGGGTTATAGGCTAGGGTTTAGTTAGAAGTAGAGGGCAAGTAGATCTCGAAGGTTTCAGCCGAAAAGTACTCGACGATTACGAAAACTAGGGTTTGTGAACAATGATTCGATGACCTCCTCGTCCCTCGACTCCCCCCTTTATATAAGAGGTGGAGCCGAGGGTTTCGTTTTGTACAAGTTACTAGATCAGGACGGTTTCTAACTCATCATCACGCGATTACAAAACAATACTTCCTATTACAATTCTACTTTCCTTAATATATCTTGGGCTCTCGAACCTTCTTATTCTTCGGGTAGTGGGCCTTCATTAAACCCGGGTACCATCTTTGGCAGGCCCATTTGGGATGCCTATGTCGAATATCGTACCATCA